>NC_141609.1:38007521-38137521 GCF_047967505.1 Dipteris shenzhenensis | reverse complement strand
TGTCCATTTTCTCCATCAACCAAAACTATATTAATCAAATAATGTTTTTTATCAATTTTTGGCATATCCCTCCCCAAAATCAAGACCCCCATTGCAAAGAAAGGTAAGGAACACAAGTGCTTGTTCTTATGCTCATGAGACAACAAAATGCATGAAATAGGCAACCAATGGGGTCCTAATTTTGCTGTATGTATGTAAGTATGTATATATGTATGTATATACATACATATATATCTATATATATATATATATATATATATATATATATATATATATATATATATATATATATATATATATATATATGAGCATATCTTGATGTATATATTCATGCATACAGTTTTGATTAATGGAGAAAATAGGCATGAAAACCATCTAAATTGGCTCTTGCCATTCAATTTGATATAGGACATGATCCCATTGGGATTTGTAAGTCCAAAGATACGGGGTCCTACTTTTAGGGCTTGAATTTTTGAAATAGGTAGCTTGTTAATGTGCTACCTATTTCAGGCATTTAGGCCTCAAAAGTAGGACCTCATTTGGTCCTACATGGGTCCTACTTTTAAGGCCTAAATGTATGAAATAGGCAGCGCATTGACGCACTGCCTATTTTAGGCATTCAAGCTCTAAAAGTAAGACCCCGTATCTTTGGAATTACAAATCCAAATGGGGTCATGTCATACATCAAATCAAATGGCAAGAGCCAATTTAGATGTTTTCATGCCTATTTTATCTATTTAATAAAATGATATGCATCAAATAATGTTGTTTATCAATTTTTAGTATACACCCCCAAAATCAAGACCCCCATTGGAAAGAAAGGTAAGGAACACAAGTGCTTGTTCTTATGTTTAGGAGACATTAAAAAAGAGGCTTGGTAGCCCAAAAATGGCAGCGCATCAATGCGCTATCATTTTTGGGTTGCCAGGTCTCTGTTTTGTTGTCTCACGAGCATACATATGGAGGTTATTATACCATATGACTAAGAAGTAGTATTGAAGTAGTTCTACAATTTGGATGTATTAAGAGCATTCATATAGCAAGGAAGAATATAATAATTGAATACATTTTTTTCAATACATATTGCTAGTGAGACTACCAAAAAGAGGCTCTACCCCTCATGATGTCTCTGGATATAGAATATGAGATTGCTTGATGTTTCGGCACCTTAAAATTTTGGGGCATTGAGTGGAAATGTCTCCAGTAGTAGCAAAAAATGGCATTTCTGTTGCATTGGCATTGAGTAGGAACGTGCTCTAAAACCACACCCACCCTCTTCTCTAATATTAAATGTATTATGGCCTATGACCCATGGGGTAGCTACGCCATACGTGGCTCTTTTGCAATTTCTGAGTCACCAAGTCTTTTTTGTTCTTGGGTTAGTTGTTAAGTGAACCTTCGCAAAGTGTGCTTCAGCATTGGAATGGCCAATGCATTTACAATATCCTAGTAAGCCTTGAAGACCATCTCCTACGTATTGAATCAAACTCGTCACATTTTTTAAAAAAGGTGGAGCACCTATCAAAAGATCCACTAGATAGAGTCCACCAACACCATAAGTCGACATGCTTTGTTCGTTGTTGTCGTAATTGATCTAGTGTATCTTTGTTGACAACCTTGTCGCCATAACATCGTGGCATACTCTGGTGCAACCTCGATGTGCAAGGTGCTTTTTCATGGCTTGTTGGTGCGATCTTCCAATGGAGCCATGAGAGGGATTTAGAAATAAGGCCTTGGATCAATTCAAAGAATCGAATAGAATCAATGGACACAAGTTTGGGACAATGGAAAGACATAATAGGATCAATGGAAGCAAGTTTGGGACAAAATGATGAGAAGAAATTGGATTTGGGTGTTGCAAAGTGCTTACAATAGGAGTATGAATGTGGGATTGGAAGATGATTACGGTGAGAAGGAGAAGGATTTAGATGTTGAAAAGTGATTTGGGTGCATAGGCATGGTTTGTGGGAAGGTTTTGAAGAGTTTTGGGCCATTTTGGGCACTTTGAAAAATTTCAAATTTTTGGGCTAGGGTGTACCCGCCGTGAGATACTTTTTGGGAATGTGGACCACCTAAAGGTTGTAAAGAGAGTTAACTTTTTGAGAGTGGGGGGGCCCTCCAACTGGGAGAGGGAGGTGCACTTTTGGGGACCACCAAGGGCCTAGGGAGATGTACTTTTTTGTTCCCATATGGGTGATGGGACCCTTTGTAGGCCTTATTAGTTCTTAATCCATTTTGCTAATTTACTCCTTATTATGAGGCCCTTTTTGAGTCCAAAATTCCCCTAATGCCTCTCAGATGCTCGTAGATTGACATGGTCAATTTTTTATTCAAAGCCACTATAAGGGCTAACTCTTCCCTCCTAATCTTTATATATGAGCTTTGGATAGTTGATATAGATTGTGCCTTGAGAGAATACTTCCCCCAAATGTAGTCATGCTAAAAGAGGCCAAATTTGGGGGATAGTTTGACCCATTGGTGGTGGAATTCCCAAGTTTCACCCACTCAACAATTACTTTCAACTTTCCATCAACTGGACTTGCTACCTCTGGGGCTGGTTTTTAGACGAGTTTTTTTATAGCGAGTTTGAGAGTTTTTTGCATTTTAAGAGTTGAAACAATATTAGTGGCCGCAATTACAGCCTTCAAATTTACAATTCATTTAGTCTATTGCAATGAAATGTTCAAGAAAAGTTTAGGATGAAATGTTCAAACAAATTCCATGCTTTGTCATACCCTATCATCTATTTCTTTGATTCATAAGCATAACAATTTTATGGAATAGAATATTCTGAAAGATACAATTCAAAAAACATAGCCACATAGCATTTATTGTCAAGGGTCAAAAAGATTCCAAAGTATGTGAGCTGTCACTTCTAAGTTATAGCTAGCATAACCAAAAAACCTCCACGATATCAAGCTAAGCTATTGTGGATGTCACATACACCCTTGAAGAGGTCAAGAGCTGAAATGCGACTGTTGGTGTTAGGTGTGGTTGGTGTATCATCATGTAGTCCATATTTTGTCCCAACGCATGAATGTAGACAAGGTACACATGCTTGCAAGGCACAAATGAACCTTGTGACATATGATGTGTGAAGTCTTCACAATTGCATGCTAGTTCACTACAAATTCGCACAGTATATGTTTCTCCTACAAGGTTGGAAGCAAAACTTGTGACCAAGAACCCTTCATCAACATCCAATTGATGCAACAATCCAAGGGTCATTGAAGTTGGCAACCTGAATGAGCAATCGATGCGCTCTGCACAAGCCTTCAAAATGGAAGAGACTCACTTCATTTTTCAATGAGTAGAAGAGGGTGCTTGTTTCAAGTAAATTTGTTGAACCTGCCCTACTTGTTGTGGATTCAATACCTCTATTGATGTTTCAAAGATCATGTACATGAAGAATGAAACCTGATGCATGCAATTTGTTGCTTCCAAATATGTCAAGTTTACTCCCTTTTGCATTGGCCATGTCACAGGTTAGATATTTGTTATGCACTAAGTTCACTTGCACAGTTTAATATGGCAAATCCAAAACAATCTCATTGGAATGCAGCCAAAAGAGTCTTGAGATACATCAGAGGTACAAGACAGTTTGGAATAGAATACAGAGGAAGTCATCCAAGGTTGCATGGATACTATGACACTGACTATGCCGGAGATCATGAGACAAGGAGATCGACACAGGGATATGCATTTTCCCTTGGTCAAGGTGCTATATCATGGTTGTCGAACAATCAACCAATTGTTTCTTTGTCTTTGACTGAAGCAGAATATAGGGCACTCACTACAGGTGCATGTGAGGCTACATGGCTTAGAAGACTATTGTCAGAAACAGATTACTTTGATGCATCAAAGCCAACAACAATATACTATAATAATCAATCGGCTCAAGCATTGGCCAAGAATATAGTATATCACTCCAAGAAAAAGCACATTGATGTCAGAGAGCACTTCATCAAAGAAAGAGTGTTACTTGGTGACATCACACTGTAGCATTGTGATAGCGAAGAGAATGTTGCAAACATCTTTACCAAACCACTCGGTAAGAGCTTTTTGAGAAACACCGACAAGCTCTTGGTTTGACACAAAGGAAGGACATTCCCATTAAAGGGGTGTGATAGGATGTAATGCTCGGTTTCCCAAAATCATGATCTTGAGGGAAGGCCTACTTCATGATGTTGATCTTGAGGGAAGGTGTTGAGAGACCACGCTCAACATCATGTGATTACATGTGCATAGCACCAACACATATAGAGTGATATAAAGGAAAGGGTTAGATGCCCTAACCATAACCCTAAAGGGGTTTGCATATATTCTACATTTTCAACTAAATCTAGTGTACAGTTAGTCATTTGTGGTGTGCTCTTTAGATGTGCCCTCTCTCCTCATCTCCACTCTTCTCCTCTCCTCTCTTCATATTTTGTCAAAGATAGGGGAGAAAGAGGGAGGGAAAAGAGAGGAAAAGAGAGGGAGGGGAGATAAGAGAGGGGAAAAGAGATGATGGAAGAGGAATAGAGAGGGGAAAAGAGGGAGGAAAAAGAGAGGAGAGGGAAAGAGAGAGGGTAGAAAGAGGATGTGAAAATAAGAGAAAGGGGAAAGAGAGGAGTGAAGGAAAAGAGAGGATGGAAGAGGAAAAGAGAGGGGAGAAAGAGGGGGAAAAAGAGAATAGAGGAGTGAAGGAAAAGAGAGGATGGAAGAGGAAAAGAGAGGGGAGAAAGAGGGGAAAAAAGAGAAGACAGGGGAGAAGAGAGGAAATAAGAGAAGAGAGGAAAAGAGACTTAGATTTTTTTAGTACAAATTTTTCAAGAAAAGAACGTTTTTAACACTTATTTCATTAATTTTGGATTCATATGTCTACATTTGGACTAATCCTAAAACTTCTTCCCAAATGGAAAGTTTACTTTATGAAAATGTTGTTCGAGAATCAAAAGTTTACTTTTTGGCAATGTCATTTCCACATATTAATAAATTTTAAAATATCTCCCATAATGTTGCTCTTAATAGCAATTTAAATTAATATTTTAATAAAAAATAATAGTTTAATTACATTTAAATTAATAAAAATAATTTAAATGTATGAAAAAAGTATATTTATGCATGCATGCATGTATGTATGGCCCATCTGGTAGATATGGAGTCACACACGATGCTACACATGCATTGATACATATGGTGGGACTAGTGCATGTTAGATATGCTCAATGCCCCACCCTCTTGGTAACCACTAGTGATCCAAGGTGCTCAAGTTGTAAGGCCCCCATATGAGGAGAAGCCATGTGTGAGCTCGGGACACTGGACTTGCATGTCGAATGAGGTCTATCAATGAGACTGTCGATGGTAGAAAGGTGATTGTGTGGGAGCCCCTTATTCGTGTTGGGGCCTGGGGGCCAACTGGTCCCCCTGGTGGGGGTTCGGGGACGGGAGCCTCCGAGGCGACGGTATAGGGAATATTACTTGAATATTCCATGGACGACTAGTCGGTTCCATCGACTAGGTTGATTGGTCGGCTCCACTGACTAGGTTGACAGGTCAACTCCACCGACTACGTTGATCCGACTACCGCCTTCATAGCTATAAAGAGGCGACTTCCCTAGTCCATTGTATCGGATTAGTTTAGATCAGATTAGATCTTCCAGCTAGTAGTTCTTCACCTAGTATCTATCTAGATCACCATCTAAGCTCCATTGTGAGAGTGCACGGGTGGACGGAGCCATCATCTGTACTACATCAGTATTGAAGGAAAAGTTTGTTCCTCTCTAGTTTGCTGTGTACTCTCTATTCTTTGTTCAGTTTCTATTCCACTACGCCGTGTAATTTAACATGGTATCAGATCCCAGGCGGCTTTAAGGATTGAAGAATAGAATGTTGAGATATCGAGCTCCACTCGTGATATGCCAGGGTGACCATTGTGCATTTATGTCACCGACTTGTTAGCTACAGATGCGGTTGGTACACCACCCACGAATAATAGCTGGATGACAGCTATCCTTATGTACTCTAGTTTGTGGCTCAGTTAGTATGCCACCTTAGTTAGCTGAGTTTGGTTTGAGACCCACATATAGGGTTCTTCTATTTCTTTGTACTAGAGTTCTTTTGGCTTACACAACTAAGAAGAGAAAAACTGTTTTCAGCCTCCACCTTTTTGTGTATTCCCCCATTGTGTATGTGAGAAAGCCGCAAGCCGCAAGTGAGACTCCTTCCCTCTCTCCCACTATCTTCACATGGTATCAGAGCCTGGTTCGTGGTAAGGAGCTCAAGAAAGCAAACCAAGTTCGTGGTGTCCTGGTAAGAGGATCAGTGTTGCTTTCCTTTTTTTAGTTTGGGAGCAAATCTCTATAGGTAGCACAACCGGAAAGTGCAAGAGTGCATTGTCTCAGATTGAGACGCCCTTCGCAGTGTGGCAAGAGGGCAATATATGTTGCGGGATAGGGCGAAACCCTTAGTGACTTTATTTTTTTGATTTGAGGCCATTTCGGGGCCCGTTTTGGAGGTGGAAGTTCTCTGAAGCACTGAGAAAAAGGCCCTGTTTTTGCTGTGCGACCACTGCTTTGCAGGTCGGTGAAAAGTTGCCGTAGAATTTGCATTGTATGCCTGTGTGCAAAGATACTGGGAGTTACAGAATCATCCTTATTGCCTGTTCATGCAAAATTGTCACTAGGAAGTGACTGTGTGGTCAAATACCACTTTCGTCAGTTTTGCAGATTTGCCCTTGTGAGGTAGAAGTTGTGTTTTTTGTAGTGACAGAATATTTTGCAATGTTCTATAATGGCGTGTGATTCTCTTTCACAGATTGTCACTGAAAACCTTGACAAGAACAACTTCCAAGCATGGAAGTTTAGAATGACCAATTTCCTTATGGGAAAAGGCTATTGGGAGTTCATTACAGGAAATGAAGAAGAACCAGTTCTTCCTAATGTTCCCAATCAACAGGAAATGCAGGCATTTAAAGGATGGCATGAGAGAGCCAGAAAAGTTATGTACTGGCTGTCTATCAATATTTCGGATTCTATGATTGTGCATATTCAAGATGCAAGTACGCCAAAGGAGGCATGGGATACTTTGGGACACCCTCTCGACCATCCACACAGGACGAGCACGAAACACAAGATGAACGCACACGTTCTAGTCAAGCAAAATTCCTGATGGATGTGGCTGACACCACCATACAACTTATGAAGAGAGAGCAAACAAAGGTAATTGCCCTTGCTAGCCCTTTCCATAACTCTGAAGGCTTGAAGTGGATAGCTGTTGTAAAGGCCCTCATCTCGAACGAGGATGTTGAGGATATATGGGATATGAGCTCAGCCTCCGTTGGCCATGGATGATGGCCCATTTTGTGGTGTCATAACCAAGACATCAAAGAGAATGCCGCCACCATCTAGGAGATGATATTTGCAAAGAAAGCTCGCTCCGATATTCCCCTATACTTGCGAAGATGCTATATGCAAAGTTCGTGCTTGGTCATGAAGTGGAATTTTACCACGTGTGACAAGTGCCAGACCCATGGTAGCAGAACCTCCAGCACACATCGACAGTCCAATGTCAGGTGAATATAATATTTAAATATCATGTCGACTATTTGCTTGGATTTCTTGGGGGAATTCCACCCCAACATCAACTGATAAGTTTGTATGTAACCTTATTAGACATGTAGCCTCAATGATGACTGGCAAACTCTTCATGAATATCAAAGAGGAAGTTGGAGAGGGAGCACGTGCGGAGCGAGATGTTTGCATAGATTCATGGTTATGAAGGGTAGTAAGCTGAGGTTAGTTTGTGGGTGTTTTTGTTGAGTGCTAATTCTTTTGTACAATTGTAGAGAATAGGATGGTTTGGATACATGTGACTTTGACAAGAAACAAGGATTTGGTGAGAAAAATCTTGCAATGAACTCGTGCCAGGTTAAGATGGAGGGTGTGCCAGGTTTCAAGCCAAGCCTATCTTATGCTGGCAAGAAGTTGAGGCCCGATACTGCACATGCACATAAACCGTTGAAGATAGACTGGCAATGACCATAATGCATAGGGCCATGTGTTGAGACATTGGTTACACACATGTTAGTGATCTTTGGTTAATCATTCCATACTTCAATGGAGGTAGTATTCATGACATGCTCATGAGTCTACCTTCCATGTATCATGATTATCCAAAATGGCCAAGGCGAGGCAACCCCGGTGAGCAACCTCAAAATGTGTGGCATGATACGCAAAGTCAAATGCCTATTCTATAATGACACTTTTGCCATTTGTGTAGTGCACAAGTAGGGGTTTAGGCACATTGACTTGAACGCCAGGAACTACGTGCTGGATTTCACACCAGAAGGAAAATCTATACATGTGAGCATTATTGATTGGGGAAGGTGTCTTCACAGAGCTGAGAGCACGCCCAAGTAGGTTCACGCACTTGCTCCAAAGTCACGATTTCCTTGGTTTGCACTAGAGCGACATGCAAGCAATGATGTATACCCTAAACCAAATGGTGCGTGATCATACATGTCAGATTGCTATGCTGTCGGTTGGTTACTTGGCAAAATAGCCAACTTCCTTGTGGGCTACAAGTCCGCATTGTCAAGTGATCAATTATACCTAGGGGATGTAATAAGGCTATTGTGGGATTCAAACTCCAATTGTGCCAGAATGAGCCCCGAGAATGGATGACAATGGACTTGTTGCTTGCCAAACTACACGCACACAATGTTCATAAAAATGATGCAATGCAAGCAATCGATGATATGAAAACTTATCTATAAAATGTGCAATTTTGACATCTCGTCATATCTCAATTTACAAGGTGGATAGCTTAGTATTTACATAATGATGTTTCCAGATGGCTTGGAAACAATGTTCGTTTATAAGTCCTATACTTTTTAAATATTCCTAAATCATATTCTGCACTGTTTTGAAATGGATGTTGGCTACCATGATTGGTTGTTTAGGTTTTATGGTTTGATATTTTGAGAAAAGGATCTTTTACAATTGTATGAGAACCAAAATGTTGGAATGTTCGTATGTCTCATGTACTGAACTCGTATCTTTTCTATTACTAATTAGATTTAGCATTTCCATGATCCTAGTTCATGAACACAACAATGGCATCATCATCAAGGACACCCTCTCGACCATCCACATAGGACGAGCACGAAACACAAGATGAACGCACACGTTCTAGTCAAGCAAAATTCCTGATGGATGTGGCTGACACCACCATGCAACTTACGAAGAGAGAGCAAACAAAGGTAATTGCCCTTGCCAGCCCTTTCCATAACTCTGAAGGCTTGAAGTGGATAGCTATTGTAAAGGCCCTCATCTCGAATGAGGATGTTGAGGATATATGGGATATGAGCTCAGCCTCCGTTGGCCATGGATGATGGCCCATTTTGTGGTATCGTAACCAAGACATCAAAGAGAATGCCGCCACCATCTGGGAGATGATATTTGCAAAGAAAGCTCGCTTCGATATTCCCCTATACTTTGCGAAGATGCTATATGCAAAGTTCGTGCTTGGTCATGAAGTGGAATTTTACCACGTGTGACAAGCGCCAGACCCATGGTAGCAAAACCTCCATCACACATCGACAGTCCAATGTCAGGTGAATATAATATTTAAATATCATGTCGACTATTTGCTTGGATTTCTTTGGGGGAATTCCACCCCAACATCAATTGATAAGTTTGTATGTAACCTTATTAGACGTGTAGCCTCAATGATGACTGGCGAACTCTTCATGAATATCAAAGAGGAAGTTGGAGAGGGAGCACGTGCCGAGCGAGATGTCTACATAGATTCATGGTTATGAAGGGTAGTAAGCTAAGGTTAGTTTGTGGGTGTTTTTGTTGAGTGCTAATTCTTTTGTACAATTGTAGAGAATAGGATGGTTTGGATACATGTGACTTTGACAAGAAACAAGGATTTGATGAGAAAAATCTTGCAATGAAAACGTGCTAAAATGTTTGGAACCTTTTCCATTCCAAACTTGTGTCATTGCTAGATTTTCTTTGCCACCACATTTTACTTTCTTCCAATTATAGTACCACACCTTGGCATGTGCTCGCTAATAGGAATGCACATGGAAAATTGCACACATTGTCAAAAAAACACATTTCTAAACATGTGAGTACTTCATCTATTGCTAGGACTTTTCTTTTTTATTGCTTATAGAATATTTCCAACACCATATTTACTATGATATGTTTTGATGGGTTCCCAATATCCAAGGTGCTTGAGGTTTGCGTAGCAATAATGCAAGAAAAACATAATCTCTTGTTGAATGAGACTTTAGCTCCTCTTTGCCTAGTGCCAATCAAACAAAAGCACTCACATATGGCTTGGATTGAAGAGCATGAGACATAGCTTCTCTAACTAGTTGAAAGTCACCCTATCTTAACTACAAAAGATCTTGTAGCTAGGTATGATCACGGAGATTTCAACCCATGGAGAAAATCAGGCTCCCAAGTTGCCTCCAAAACGGGCGTTTTAAGTCTAGTCTCATGAACGTCACACTGTTGTTATAATGAAACGACTTATAAGGGGGGGAGCTTCAACCCATGCAACCAAGCATTCAAGTAGGAGCCATGGCTTTTATCGAGAATTTTATAAGTAAAAATTATCAGTTATACTAATAATATGACAATAGTATGACTTAACCTAGAAGTCGAATTTTGATTTCTTATTATTTTCTTATAAAAAAAATCTTGCAAGAGTAGGGTGAGAGAAAGAGTGTTCATTATGTTTGCAAGAGTGATTGACTACTCCAATATCTAGCATATTAGGGTAAGTGTTTACTACAATGCAAGCCAATTAATGCAACCAGGGTTGTGGAGGAGATTGAGGTAATGAGAAATTATATATTTTCTTTTTATTTGGTTTGAATTCTAAAGCAATTTTCATGCAGCACAATTTCTCATAATATACATTTGCATAAAGTGCTCATGTTATTTGGAGAGAGTGGTTTAACACATCTATGCTTTTGCGCATTTTGTTTGAAAAGCTATAAGCATGGACGCAAGAAATAGATGCATAGATACTAAAAATTCAACAAGAGAACCATCAGTTGTTGCCAAAAGAAGGAGTCAAGTCACAAAATGTGTAAAAATATAAGATTTTCATTCATTCATACTATGTATGTGAAAAATGTACAAAAAGGGCATTAACTAGATCCGGGTAGGTAGCTGTATTGAGCTAGAATAAATATAAATGAATTTAGTGCTATTTCGTAAAAATTGTTAAATAATATTTTCCATCTTGACTTAATTGTTAAAGTGAATTTAGAACTTAGATTTATGTAAACTTGCAATTTGAGAAGAATTAATTATGATATGAAGAAGAGCACTATAATAGTAGAATTTTTTGAAATACACTATAATATTATTATAAGAGTAACAATACATGAAAATTTATCTAGTATACCGAAAAGTGGTTATTATTGGAATTGTTATAAATGGAGTTATATATCACTAAAAACATGACGTTTTTATAAGCATTTTTTAATAATAGTTCATACATGAATTATTTTATGTGTATTGAAAAAAAGTAGTAATGCTTTGAAAACGAAAAAAATTGAGTAATATATGTTATGAATTAAGAGTCCTTCAAGAGTATGATTTAACTATAGTTTGAAATAGGAAGTCCTTTACATGTATTAAAAATGGGCTTCTACTTAAATATACTAGATTATGTCTCTATTTTTGAGAAAGTAAAATTTTTTAGTAGATGCTGGATTTCCACCGAGGTTATTGTAGCCATATTTCGAGTCGGTTGTGTTGAGTTCTCTTATGTATTTCTCTTCGAGTGTATCTGCTTTGCTTTTAAAGTTTGTGGTGGCTAGGATTTCTGTTTTGAAGTTTGAGTGGAACGATTTGTACCTGTTAACATCATGTTTCAATTTTAATGGAGGATTGGTTTGGTGCTGTGCTATCCATTTTTCAAGATTTCTAGTTTGTCCAATATATCTTTTTTCTGTAGCAATACATAGAATAGAATATATGTAATATGGGCCTTTTGTGCCTTTTTCTTTGTCTTCTTCACGATTTCCTATTTGAAATAGCAAAATGAAGTACGGTGCGTTTTTCTTGTGTGTTGGAAGATGAAGTTTGTATGTATTTTAAGATATGGAGTCAAGAATGTACCTGAAGGGGGCTGAAATATATTGTTCTTTGGTGGAGTCGGGAAAAACTTAAAATGTTCGCCATATGCTTCTTTTGCAAAATTTAAATCAATAATGGAAGTTATACCTTCTATGGTAAATGGCAACTCTTTTGCTTTTTTTTTTATCATCTGTTTGGAACATGTTGTTAAACTCCGCTAGTATGACATTTCCAGTCTCACGATCTATTTTGAGGAGTTCAGCTAAGCTTACATTGTAGCCAAAGTGTAGAAGTTCAAGGCAATAAGCTGAAATTCCTTCTGAGTGCTTATCTATTATAGCTTGTGCTTCTGTTCTCAACATCATTAGAGTATTGATATCGCCCTTTTTTGTGATTTTTCGAATTATGTACTTAGTTAGACGTGCATTATGTTTGAATTGATATTATGTATATGTTATTTATTGTATTTTTAAAATTTAAATTTTAATCATTTTTTATAAATAAAATTGGATTACTAACCGTTTGCTCTCATTTCTTTGTCCCCATGTTTTGCCTTCCATTGTTGTACTTCATGTTGATTGTTATCCATGAAATTCCTAAGGTCTTGCAGTGTGCTCCATCCATAAATAAATTCATTTGGTTCCTTTCCAACCATGTTTGCAAGACGCATTTGAGCTGTATACAAGAAATAATTTTGTTCCTTTGTTCTTTTTGTTGATTTCTCTTGATCTTGTTGAGCCAATCGGGCCTTACTTTTGAATTGATTAAAGATCTATGAAATAGTAATGTATTATAAATTAGAATATAAACTAATGTGAAGAAATACTACAATTCTTAATATTGAAAATGTACCTCGTCTGATGTTACCATATTTTATTGTTGGTTGTTCTTCAAATAATTTTTTGATAGATCCTGCATATTAGTTTGTATATCAAAAGTTTCTTTTCTCTTATATTGATGAATATTTAACAAAAGGATTTTCTATTGATTACTATTTTTTTAAAGTTCATGTAAGCATTGGAATGAAGTCAGATGGATTGATTTTATTTAAGATTCTTAAGTTGTTTTGAGTGGTGACTCATGAAAGCATGACATATGTTAGTCCTAGTGCAAATGATTTTTGTATTACTACAAGAGCCTTTCCTTTGAGTGTGCATCCTTGTGACTTGTGTCCCGTAATTGCATATGCTAGTGTGATTGGAAAAGTTGTTTTGTGATACCATATTGAGTTTAATACCTTCCGTTTATGTTTTGATTGTCTTAGTGTGATTTTTTCATTTGTTGATAAGATCTTGGCATGAATTTTTAAAATGTTGTTTGAGTTATTATCTATTTCTAGTGATATGACACTTGCAATAGCGCCATTTGTAGCTCCGATTGTGAGATCTATATTTTCTGTGATCATCACTTTCGCTCCTATTGCTATTTGTTGTATGGAGTGGAAATCTGGATCCATTATCCATTCTTTTAATTCTAAGATTTGACCTGCATTGGATGTCACAGTGACGCTTTTAATTTGATGCTCTTTGAATTTCTTATGTAGTATGAGCTCATTTTAGTATCGTGTGTCTTTTTGATGGGTGCACAGTATAGTTGTGTCCTTGTCAATGAAATCGTTTGCTTCATTATTACTTATGATTAAATTACTTAGGTAATACTGAATCTCTTCTATCGTTGGTTGTCTTATTCTAATTATGTTTAAGAATTCTATGTATGTTGGATCTTCTAGGTGACGTATTGATGTGTGAAGGAATGAAAAGGTTGCAGTTGTCCAGAAACCCGAGTTTCCAATATAGCATTTTCTACAAAATTCATTTTCTCGCACCTTGCATTTGCATACTGGAGGCAACTGGGACATATCTCCGAATAAGAGCATCTTTTTATTTTCAAAAGGCTGCAAGATTGTTTGCTTGCAAGTTTCGCACAGTTGTCTAATTATTGTGTTTAATGTTTGGCATGTCATCATTTAGATCTCATCAATTATTATGATTTCTGCATTTTGCAATTCTATGTATCGTTCGTCTGACACTGGTAAGGAGGCACGAAACATATCGTGTCTCTTTGGTAGAGCAAACTGATGATGGAGAGTAGTTGCTAATCGACTTAGTCTCATTGTAGCAGCTCCTGTTGTTGCTGCTAGAACAATCGATTTTCCTTGTTTTACATAATTATAAGTAATGTACTTGATCATAAATGTCTTTCCTGAAACAGGAGTACCACAAATGACATGAAGTCTTGTGGGTTATCCATTTATCTTTTCGTAAATTTCTTGTTGTTTAGAAGAAAGAGTTGCATTTTCAAAATCCTTGAACTCGTTCATCATTTGAAGTAATTTTGTGCGTGTTGTGTTATGTATATTGGTATCTTCATGAACGTCGATTGAAGCCATGAAGGAGTTCTGAATAACACGTAATTGGCATTTTTGGAGTATCATGTTTGTCAGTTGGTGGTGATTTTGATCTATTAGCAAGTGCACTTTGCAATATTGATCGATAAGAGATTCGATGTCTTCTTCTATTTTTACGAGGTCTCGGATATGGCATTCTAAGAAGTAAGATTTCATATTATTGTTTTTAGAAATGAGCTCATTCTCATTTCTATAATTTACATTCTTTAGTAGAAGGTTGTAAAAAAATCCTTCAAAATGATGAGCAAGGTGGTAATCTGTGAAACGTACGATCCGTGTTGATGGATACACATAATTTCCGAAAGAATCTACGATAGTTATGCTATCTTTGTTTTTTTCCTTTGACTTTTGGACATTGTATTTTTTCCAGAATTCATAGAAGGTCAAGTTCTCCATGACACTTGGACGACCACAATATGTATCTATAGGATGCATTACAGAAACACAATGTTCACGAAGGTATTTTTGGCGCATAGATGGGGGAGAGCAGTCAATGAAATGCACAGATTCGCTTCTTTAAATGGTAGATATTTGTAAGCATGACAATGCTGCCTCTGTTGGAGATGTTGGCTTTGAAAGAATGTATGCAGATATCATTTTTAATTTAATTGGATCTAGATTATCTAGTCCTAGAAGTTTCGCATCACCAGGATTCAAGTTCATGTGTCCCATGGGTTCGGTTTTCATCGCATATTTTAGAAGGTAATATGATAGGCCTATGTTTGTTATTTTCTAAATATTCATATGGGCTTGCCACAAGAGTAATATTCTTGCATGGTATGGAACGACATTACGATGTTCTAGTGATGGACGAAAGTAGATCCATCTTTGTGTGAGAGGATCTATAGTAGGTTTAGTATCTAAATGTATTAGATATGGAAATCCGTATTTGCATTTGTGGTTTGTGCTTGAGTCAAATAGATTGCATGTTGGCCTACATGTGTGGATTTGTTTTCTCTTTAACATATAGTTAAGCTTTCTTCGAATTGAATTCTCTGGCCAGTTATTAAAATCATTCATGTAAGGGATATGTGCATCTATCTAGTTTGATACAATATCTATGTCTTGTTCATCTATCCATAGCATCATGTGTGCATGCATAGATCCTCTATTTTGTACCTCATATCTTATGATGTGATGGTTGACTCTACCTAGTAGTCCTTTATCGCACAGAATATATCTTGCTAAGAATTGTTGCAGTCTAACATGGAAGAGCACTGCGCATTCAACTGGACAATATCTCCATGTGAAGTTTTTATTGAATTGTTTAGCAATGGTTTCTATTTGATCGATTTCACACCATCTTGTGGTTGATACCTTATCTGCAGTAAGTGTAAGGAATATATTGGGAAGGCCCCATGTGTCAACCATTGCCATTAGATCTTTTAAGTTTCTACGGTGCCATGAAGGAGATCCAGGAATAGAACTTGGTATCTAAAACTTAAGAATACGTCTAATTATCTCTTGTTCAGATATTCTTGGATCTTGTCGTCTTTGTTGGTCAATATCTCTTTGTAATACTGTAGTTTGAGTAGAGTTTGCTATTAAAATAGATTGACGTATTTAGTACATCAATAACAAGTATGGTTTGTAAAGAGTGAACACGGAGAACAATGTTGATATTCTCATTTTTAAATATACGTTGAAGAACATTTTGCCGTCATGAGCACCATATCTAAAAGGATAGAGGGATGGGAATAATGCATACTCTAGTGTTAATTCGTCACATTGTGACAGACCTTCCATAGATGTTATGAGCTGATGCTCAATAATTCTTATTGAATCACGAAGTACAATTGTCCCGACTTCATGTGATGTAATTTTTTTGATTTGATGAGTTGTAGGTAGCATGTTGATTTGTTCTAGTAATGACAAGTAGTTGTCCTCATGTGCAATTTTCATAAGATCGAATGGTGAGTCAGCAGAGTGTCTTTCAAGAATATCAGACATAACTTCTGAAGAAAGAACGCTTACTCCTAGTTTTGGATGCGGTCATTCATACATTGTCAAGTATTTTTTAAATATGGGGTTTGTTCTAAAACGCTAGAACGTGTTTTGTTGTTGATAGTAAGTTTGTTGAGTTACTACAGAATCTTTGTTGGCGATTCCAACATATTAGTGGATTATCCAACATCGATCTTCTTTGTAGTATACCTGTTGCTAAAGATGTAATACCTTTAGAAATGTTTAGGGATATATCGATTATAGAAAGCATTTGCATTTGAAATATGTTCGCACCTAATACATTTTGTAAATAGTCTGGATCATAGAGAACCGAGTACAACTTTTTGAATGGACTATCTATGCATGCTTTACAAGCCATTTTTTATCTATGTCCTAGGCCATTTTCTACATGCAAACTTATGAACGTATTGGATAAGTCATATGGTGTTATACTTGATTCTAGTAAAACTTATGAACGTATTGGATAAGTCATATGGTGTTATACTTGATTCTAGTAGTGATATTACTGATTTTAACTTTGTAAAAGAACTTGTGTTAAATTCTATTCTACCACAATATACACAATATTGCATCTTCGAAATATATTGAGAAGTGATTTGGTTCCATTCTTTTAGAAATTTATTGATGAATAGCCATGAGGAGAAACTCGGTTGTAATCGTCTTTTCTTGTTTTCTATGCTAATGTAGGAAGCACGTTCTCTTCTTTCAATAAGAGACCTTTTCATATTTGTAAAGTAAATTATATGTTGAAGTAGAAGCACCTACTTTATTTTCCTGTTGTGGACGAGAGCATTAAAAATGAATTGAAATTCACCAATTCGAATAATCTGCAAACAAAATATCAAGGTTGTTAACACTTTTTTATTTTCACTCAAAATTTATATCGTCTCTAGTTTATCTTGATACCAATTTGAATATAGCATATAGGAATTTGAATGTAGCATATAGCATTTCGAATATAGAACATGGTAAATAGATCTTTCTTTTTGCACATAGGAGTTTGTATTTAGCATATATTTTTTTTCATATATTTGTAGCTATTTGAATTTGGGATATAGCAGCTTTCATTTATCACTTTGTATATATTTGGTAGCAATTTGAATTTGAGATATAGCACTCTAAATTTCGTACATATCATTTTGCATTTAGAATTAGCACTTAGCATTGATCAACTAGCATTTTTGCATTTAGCAAATAGCACTTTGTATCCAACACAAAAAAATAAACTTAACCACACATTCGTGTGGGGGGAGAGTCGGCACATTTCCTCTCCAAAAATTATAAGACCAAGGAACATGCCCTTCCTTGGGTTCATATGATTTTGCATTTTGCACATAGCATTTTGCATATGGTATGTAGCAATATGAGTCTGGGATATAGAACATAGTACTTTGCATTTTGCACATGGTACTTTGTTTTTAGAAATGTATGATTTTGTATTTTGTACATAGTATTTTGCATTTTTGAAATTTTAATGGATCAATTTTGTAGTATAAAAAACATTGAGGTTGTTGGCAATCGCCCATGCGTAGCAGCTCAAATTGCAAGCATCAATAGCACGCCCATCAAAGCAACAAGGACGAGCTACAAGAACGTCAAGCTAATGCCAATCGAAAACTCTGAATCATCAAGCTGCCTCTACAAGGTTTTCAAGAGCAAGTACCTTTAGGAGCAACTTGGCGCACAAGAGCTACTTGACTACTTGGAGCTACATCAGCTTGAAGAGATCAAGAACACTCAATGCACAGATTGGAGCTCTCCCATTGTGCAAACTGAAACCGATGGAGGACTGGTGCTTGAGGAGGAAGATGAGCTGGCCAAAGGGTGCGGAAAAGACTGGCTCCTGAACGTTCTATCACCGGATCTCTTCACCCAAAGAAAGTGATAGTGATTCTAACTCAAAGGACAGGGAACTTGAGCCAAACATTTGCAACAGACATACAAATATGAACAATCGTACTAATCATCACGCTGCCTCTTAAATACTCTGAATCTTCACACTGCCTTTCGAATACTCTGAACCGTCACGCAACTTCTAGAATCGTGTGCATCTCATTACAGGCTGAAGCCAAGAAAACGACCCTATGAACTGTTACTACATCTACAAGTGAAGCCAATAAAAGAACTACTCTAGAACTTCTGCTGTTGCTCGTCTATATGGTGTACGAAAAGAAACGCCATTAATTACTTACACATAAAACACTTTGGCTCTATGGAAAACAGTTAAAGGGTTGACACATGAGCAGTCACATGGGCTAGAATGGGCCATTTACAGGCACACAAAGGGTGGGCAGTGGCTAGTCTATAGCATCATTTCACAGGTCAATGGAAGTAAAAAGGACTGCCAGACTAGTCGAAAAAAGTTAAGCGCTCGTTGGTAGCAGTACATTGATAAGGTTCTTAGATTAGATGATAGTGGACTCAAGTTATGTAAAACTTGGCACTAAAGATCGTATCCATATACTCCATTCACTCAAGATATGTAAAACTTGGCACTAAAGCTCGTATCCCTATAGTCCATTCACTCATCATGCATGAGAGGAGTATATACACTAGGGATGCACTGATAATGGCATTTCAAGAACCCACGTCTTGATGTATTATTTCTACAAACACTGCCCTTACATCGTCTAAGGCTATCACACTTTTCATATACTACAGCTCGTATCCCTATAGTCCATTCATTCATCATGCATGAGAGAAGTATATGCACTAGGGATGCACTAGGGATGCATTGATAATGACATTTCAAGAAAACTCATTTTGATGTAGTATTTCTACAAACACTGCCCTTGCATCGTCTAAGGCTCCCACACTTGTCATACACATTAATAAGGGCATTTCTCATAGTAATATCTGACTCAACAATAGAGGCTTGAATCATTGGAATTTGTTCTAGGGTTGCCACACTCACAGATGCATCCACATCACAAATGAAGATGATCTTGTATAGCTATTGGCAATGGATGGAGTTTGTTGTTGTTGCAAGGAATGCCCTCATCAAGATGTATATAAAGTGTAGGAGCCTAGTTGATTCAAGGGCTATGTTTGCAAAGATGTCATGATGGGATCTGGTTTCCTTGAATATGGATACATGTGTTGCTACCTTTTGAGGAGTTGCACCCAAACCAAGGTCTTATGTGATGGTGAGCTTGTGCATGACTACATGTCTAAACGTGGATACATAGGAATAGTTTTCTGAGTAACCTTCTTGTTCAGATGTATATAGCAAGTGTTGGAATTTGGGGGTTGCATGTGCTGTGTTGGATAAAATGCTCCATTGGAATGTGTACTCTTGGACGATTATGATTGCTGCAAGTGATCAGAATAAGTGTGGTAAACAATCCCTAAATTTTCTTGGTCAAATGCAAATAGAAGGCTTTGAGCCATACAATTTTATTTTCATATGCGCTTTGGATGCATGTGGCAGTTCAACAACCTTACAAGATGGTCAACAAATGGGAGTCAAAACTTGTGGTGGGAACAACCCCAACATTCCATTTTACTGGCAATAGATGGGAATTAGACGTAGTTGTGGGGATAGCACTTGCAATTATGTATGCCAATTCTAGGATCTTAGATTATGTGAAGGTAGTATTTCCTAGATGTAGCATCCTAGAATGCAATGAACACTGCATGTGTCTAGAATGGGCATTGCAAGGGGGCCTTACAAAGTGATGCCATAACAAAATTTGGTCTCTTGGAGTGCCATGATCATTGCAATGGCCATGGCAAAGAGGCGCTACAACTATTTGGCAAAATGTAGATTAAAAGCTTCCAACTACAAAAGATCACTTTCATTTGTGGTGTGGATGCATCTACTAGTGTGGCATCACTAAAAGATCTCTAATGATTCATCTGTGTATGTGCTCAGAATGGACATGGCAAGGAGGCCTTGCAACTATTTGCTCAAATGGAGATTGAAGGTTTTCAGTCAAACAAGGTCACCTTTTTTTTTTTGGTGAATGTCAAGGTAGTACTTGCAGAGCAGCTACAACTAGATGGCACATCTTGGAATGCAATTATCACTGCATGTGCCTATCGTGGGCATGGCAAGGAGGGATTGTAACTATTTATTAAAATGCATGCTTGAGGCTTTGACCCAAACACGCCCCTTTAACATTATTGAGTTTGCTTTCTCATGCAGAATTCATGGTGATGCAAATTGGGCTTTGCGTACTACTAATTTTGTTTTGGAGTTGTATCCAATGAATGGTTTTACGAGTAGTAGGTGGAGACAAGCTACTCTCAAATCTTATGGAAGTAAACCATAGGGGATGAATGGCAGGGTGGCACGGATATTGAAGAGGATAGCTTTGGATGGAAGTTGAGTAGAAGTAGAAGGTGATGATAAAACTAACGAATGGAGGTCAAACAAATGATAAAAGTGCATGGAAAAGGGTGACTGACATGGATGAAGAGAATGAAATATGACCAATCTAGAAGTCCCTTCTTTCCTCATGCCAATTTCAAATGTATTTCATGCAGAATAGGAGTCTAAATGTAATGTAGGGTGCTCCTCAGTTCAACATCATCCCCTAAACTCCATTGTTACTCCATTCTTTGGGCTTTGCAAGCCCTGCTTGGCCATGTCGCAAACTGCCACATGCCTTGGCTCTTTTGCCATAACTTTGACATCTTCTAGATCCAATTGGAGGGCCCAATCCTTGTCCTTTTCCATTGCCTACCAACCCAAGCTCCATCTGCCCTTGTTCTAGCACTTGGAGATCACACTTGGGTGACACATTCGATGGAAATCATGATATACTCAGGCATCTCACAGACTCATGCAGGCTTTCCCTTACTTGATAGAGCGGTACCATATGCGGTGGCTAGTGTGATTTTGATTGGTGCTTGGGCTGGAGAGTGGGATTTCAGCTGGTGGGATTACGTTTATTGTTGGGCAATGGGGTCCAGGGCCATCCATTCAGTGAGTGACATTAGTTGGTCACTTTACCTTCTGACAGAGTTTAGAATGCATATCTTTAGCTTGTAATTGTGTCTAGCACAGATGCATTGTGGACGACACGATGGTGATTCTGTTGGACTTGGTGTCTCATGTTCTAATGGAAGGTTCAGTGCAACTCATCAAGGAGCTATGCTAGGTCAAGGTGAATATGCTTGTGTATCAGCTAAAGCATCACTTAGGCCAGCATATATGTGGCAATGCCCTACTTGTGAGCCTCCAAATGAGGAATGTAAAGGAGCATGAACTAGAGGTGTCCTTGTTACAATTTAGCTGGCGACAGGCTTTTGCATGCAGCCCACGTGAAGAATTTTGGAGTCCACATTGGGCTGTCACATGCATGCCCATCATTGGGCTCCAATACGGCTACTATATGGGCTGTATGATGGACTGCTATATGGGCAGAGTCGGCCCAACCATAGGGCTGGAAGACCTGGCAGAGGGAGGTATTTATTGCAAAAAAACGGAAAAATATGTGCCCCAGGATAGAGAGTTCACATCGCAAGCACTTCACACATTCAACTTCTACAAGAACACAAAGTAAACAGAACTGCAATTTATTACAGCAGAAAAAATATTGAATAATGTTTAAAATGTTGCCGTAGGTTTCCCACTGTGCTGAGGAATCTCTACTCTGTCAATCCAGCTGGACGTGCATCAGAGGGAGGCTTAGGCAGACTAGGCTGGGCAGGAGATAATCTGGAGAGGCACCGGAGTGAGGAGGAAAACTATAGGAAATGAGTGAGGAGGATGGCTATGTGTAGGGGCAGGCCTATGGTACTTACAAGTTTTAAAAGGCTAGGAGCAGGGTCTTTTCCCAGACCATGGAGATTACTTCCACGCAGCCCCTGCAGCTTCTGTTGTTGCTGCAATCTTGTGCGAGACTGCAAGAAGAAGAAGGCGGATTAGCCCAAGAAGGAAAAATCTGAGTCTCAGTAAACCTATTTGGGAAGAGGTTAGTTCTTCGTGGTTACACCCCATAGCCTCGAGATTGGTGCCATTGATCCAGACATGATTGTATGCATGTCTGACATAGAGCAATGGTCAGAGGATCAACAGCCTTTTGCGAAGGTGATGGATATGACAAGTTGCTCAGATCATGCTGAGAACAAAGCTATAATAGACCAGGGGGAGACCGAAGGTGGAGCAATGGAAAATGTTAGTGAATGCCAGAGATTCATAAGGAGGTTGTTTTGATTGGCTCTGGCGAGATACCTGACTTGCTCCAAATGCAAGAAAGACAAAGGACCGGGGTATGTTTTCTCTTTGTGCATTAATGTGGATTTCCAATGCATGATTTGGTTGCCGGGTGGAGGGTGAAAGCCTTTCAGACATACAGAGAGGGAAGTCTCAGGGCAGATGCATTTCATGAAATAAGAGTTCTACTAAAGGCTGCTAACAATAACTAGTTTAGGAAAAATTGAGAGACGTCCAAATAAATGGCATGCTAAACTTCCCCTTTTAGGGGGAAGACCAGGTGGGGCTTCCTGGAAAATATCCTGATACTGCTATAGCAACCCTAGCATGTCAGCATCCTCCACCTTGAAACCTTTTCTTGGTTTCTGGTTATCTCCAGCCTTAAGCTTTTAAAGCAAACAAACTATCATCTTTCTTGAGGAGCTTTTTGAATTGTTTGGCTTTGCCAGCTGCAATTTCTGATGATGAATACCATGTAAACAAACCTCCTTACCTTTTGCAATGGAAGGTCATGGTCATATTCTGTAAAAATTCATGTTGAAATTACCACAAACTGTGGAGCCAATCACAGCCAAGTATGATGTCAATGGGACCAAGTGCCAAGGCAAACAAATCAATACTCAAGAGTAATATGAGGAAAGGTTGATCACAACATTAGTGCAGATCCTTTGGCTGGTCCCATTAGCTATTTCAACCTTCATATCAACCACAGGCAGGTTCAATGAATGCACACACTTGGAATATACAAAGCTATGGGTGCTACTGCTATCGAACAAGAAAATAGGTTTCTCTGCCCATTACCTTCCCCTTGATCCTGAGAGTGTTACATTTGCAGGATTTTATGCAATTCCGGCTGGGTGTCCAACGTAATTACTTCATCATTCACAGCCTCATTACCCTCAGCTTTCCTGTGGGGGTCACAACAGTTAAAAGAACTTTCAAGATGGTAGGAGCTATGCTTACCCACTACTGTAAATGGACTGTAACTACAGACTCTAGAGACATTGAGATATTGACAAATGCAAGTGACAAGGAGGTTTCTTCAAAGTGGATCAATGGCATGATTCTGAACAGGGAACAGGAGGGATTACATGTTACCTTGGAAGGCTCGGGATTGGGACCTGAATGGAGCTCAACAAGAGGTTGGTTCTGAAGACAGCTGTGAGGAGTTCCAGATTTACTTAAAAGGGATCAGTTGGGAAGAGCTACGTGGAGCAGTCCCAAGGTTCTCATTTATAAGTTCTGAGGCTTGAGTTTGCAGATATTGGAGAATGATTGGGTTGAAACAAACCGAGGATGCTTGGTACTTTGCAGAAGGAGGACAGGTCGGTAGATTGCAGATAATGGACAGGAGCAGTTTGCAAGGAGTAAGGAGTTTGCCAGCAGGTTCCTGTCATGTGGCAGGCCGTCGGCATAGGGCTGGTTTGTCGGGTATCTACACAGACTGTGGTTAGCCAGATCAGGGGGGCATTTGCCCTATAACAGGGCCCCATTGATGGGGGCCAAGGTATCATCTTGTGCGCAGCAGGGAGGCCAGTGATCAGCATCCATCTTGCCTCAGGTTTGGGCTGCATCGAGAGTAGCAGGGAGGCCAGGGATACTTCAGGAGAACACTCTCTGGAGCTTGAACACGCAGGTTGACAAAGATCAGAGGATCTCTCGGGAGGTACAAGGCAGCCTAAGGGAGCGCCAACAGCCCTCATCTATGCAGCACACAGTCTGCTTCGTGATGATGATTTGAGCATAACATTGAATTGCCTGAACTGTTGTAGGAATGAACTGCTGACCTGTGCTCATGCAGGGGCCTTTAATAGGGACAGATTGCCCCTGGACTTTGCCGATTAGATCACACTGACCAGCCCCTGGTTGCTGACCTCGAATATGGACACTGCCAGCCCTTGTAGGCCCTTGACCCTGCTTCTGCTGGCTGACTTTACTGGATAGTCTGGCCAGCCTAAAACAGGCTGACCAGTTAGCCCTAGGTGCTTATAAAAGCAATATTGACACTGCCATTTACTGGGTTTTATCCCAGCCCATCTGTGAATTGCCTCAGCAAATGACTGGGCATATAACATGGATATGTTCATAGAACTTGGGAAGTTACTATATGATAATGAAATGTTTGATTGACGATCTAGAACCAGAACGTGATTTGTGAAATAACAGGTTGTGAAATGCTTCCCTTGCTTTAGCAAGCAATCCACGTTTAGCATATGTATCATTGCAAACAAAAGTATTTCTTTACATCTAACCAAACAGTTTTAGGGCCCCCCTTACTATGCCCAGATTGGGCATATACAACAATCATGGCATTCCAGGAGGTTCAATTCTTTTTAGCATTTTTGTGAACCCTGCCCTAGCATCATCTAGGCTTATACATTTCCATACATATTGAGAAGGGTTGTCCCACCAATAACAGATTCTGCCATTGCCAGCAATAGTGGGATGGATCAGTGGACCTCTACTAAAGCTAACACAGCAGCAACTGTATCCAATGCAGATGAAGGTTATTTTGTATATCTTAGAACCCTTGACCAAGATAATTTGTATGGCTTCCTTGCCATGCCTATTCTGAGCACATGCAATGATCATAGAATATACATACTATAATTGCTGGCATGGATGGGAATTGGATGTAATTGTATACAAAACAGATCCTTGCAATAACACATTGGTAAATCAGGATGAAGAGGTGGTGTATGAGAATGCAGTCACAAACATTTTAGGAAAGCAAGATGGTGGACAGCAGCAACGGCACAAATCTGTAAAAACGATAGGGTAGTTACAAAGCATGTTTACTGAAAATGACTTGGGAGTACAGATCAGTAAGCCTTCCTAACTTGGCCTCTCTCTTAAAGCATTATGGTAATCTGAGCATGTATTTCTCGATCCTTGTCTATAGCACCTATGCTGCCACAAGCTTTCAATCTGCAAACAAATGTAATGGCATTTGGAGGGATGCCCTCCAATTGCATCTGTTTAAACTGGTACATGGCTTTGATAATGAAAATAAAAGTAACCCTACTTGGCATTCCTCATTTTGTTGCATCTCATCAAAATGTCCAGTAGGATCTGGGCTAAGGGAAGATTGAAAGATAAATTGTTATCATTTCAAAGTCCATGTTCATTTGGGATGCAGATGGGAGGGAAGGGATATAGACTGACTTACAGGTAGGGCAGATTGAATCATCCCATGTATGAGTGCAACTCCATCCCTTCATGTGACATATTTCTAGCAAATGAGGTATTAGCTAATAAATGGAAAGTTGCATTAAGGGTAGCATGTAAGTCATATTAGAACATAAACCACTAAGAGCTACCATCTAGAAGACACCATTGGCTCGAGGGTAGTATGAGCTAGATGTTTTGTGAATGATTTGTAGTTGGGTGATGAGGTCAACAATAGCATCATTCAGAAAATGGGTACCTCTGTCACTCATCAATTCCACAGGACATCCAAACAGTGAGATGATTTGATCACTGTCACATTTGCAAATAGTTTCAACAACTCACATGTGACTAACCAAAGCTTAGGACATGCCCCAGATCGCGCCCCCTCCTCCACCTGGGTCCTTTCCTTGCAAAATACATTTCTTGCATCACACACACTCACACACTTGCTATACAGATTGATGAGGGTAGTCCCCACCACCACATCTCGGCGATACCCAAGCTTGAGCATGCCAGCATAAACCTCCTGATCCTCTTCAAGGGCTGCCAAACCAACACATGCATCAAGAGCATTCACAAAGGTGAGCATTTTGGTTGCAGCCTATTTGCAGCAAGTACGCCTGCATTTTGTCTGATTTGCAGTCTGATGTATGGATGCTCCATAAGACCACACAAACATCTGATGTAGGGTTCCCTCAACTCTTTCAATGATAAGGAAAAATCTCCTCTCCCGTTAAGATCCTATAGCGCGTGCTTAGACCTTTCACGATGCTTACTAAGAGTGCATCTAATGCTTTTACAACAATGGGAGAGCAAGCAACATGTTTGCAATTAAGCCTTATGATAGAGCTAGCAGTGCAAACTATCCACGTTTGAAGCTTGTGGCCTCAAGCCGCTGGCTTGCAAACTTGCTATATCAGCTAAAAGACAACACAAGAATATGAATACTACAACATGAAGTACACAGTTTTACTAGAACAAGAAGAAGTCTGCAGTTGTACCAAGAACGATGGGGAATGGAAGGAGATGAGCTTACAACAATCCAGTACCTGTAAAGATTTGCACCAGAATTTGTCGTTCACAAATTGCCAAATCCTCTGCAAAGGTTTTCACGAGCAGAAAATGATTGCGCGGTGGTCTGCAAAGATTTTCATGAGCAGCATATGAAATAATTTCAGATGTGTGGAACACCCTTCTCGAAGATTTTTAATCTCAAGGAATCGATGAGGGGACGAAGAAACCAGAATCGATGAGGGGACGAAGAAACCAGAATCGATGAGGAAAATCTAAAACAAAAAGGCACTCAGATTTGTTGATCTCAAGGAGTCGATGAGGGGACGAATAGAAAGGAATCGATGAAGAAACTCTCAAGAAAAGGGCACACAGATTATCGATCTCAAGGAATCTATGAAGGGACTAAGAGAAAGCAATCGATGATGAAAATCTCAAAAGAAAGGGCACTTAGATTGAAAGGACTGATCTGCGATGAGGAAAGGCAAGAAGACGAGAACCAGGAAGTTAGATTGGAGTTACGTTGAAAGAATTTCTTGCCAATGTATAAAATAAACAACACATCGTTTCATGAAATGACACGTGGCTTCATGAGAGCCCAGATTTCCCTTTCATGGCACAATGCTACATGCCTAAAAATTTCCTTCCGTTGAACCCACGCGCTACTCTTACATATTTATGAGTGCCCCACCCCCCCCCCCAAGTATTCCTTAATCATGCAAGTAATCTATATGATAGATGTTAGACTATGAAAGCCATTTGTTAAATAGATGGAAGTAATCTATCCAATAAGTGTGAGTCTGTGAATGCAATCCGCGTGCATAGTACATCAATAATTTTTCAATGAGAAGTAGCAAAGCAGACCAATTTGCAATGTTTCGATAATTCAAACATCTCCCCGTGTTTACAAAGGCAATCTAGTGATGCTCCGTGATGTGCCATAGAGACACCATCATCACCGTTGTCCTGGTGCTATCCACATCATCACAATACCTCGATATGGGAATAGGAGTAATCGCGCGCGTTGGGTAACTCTAGCCAAGGTAGAGAAACTCATTTCGTATAGTCATTGATTTCGTCTCAAATATATATAGCTTTATATCAGAGAAACAGTCGACAGTAACATCAAAGAAAGGCGAGGATCGGGAAGTGATAAGGAAGCCATGGACGACATCCAAACGGCTTCTTATCATTCAAGGAGAATTTGAAGGTGTTGTGGCTTGGGCAGCCTACAAAACTCTTCATCGCCATTGCTTGGACTCCGTTATCATTGCCTAATGCTTTTTCATGTTCTTTATCTCCATTGGCTCCAGTGTTGCTTCTATTCCTACACCTTTCTAGCTAAGGCCTTCGTGCTTGCAAAGAGTGATTTGTGCAATGAGATAGCCTTCAAGAATATTCTACTTTCAAGGTATAGCTTCAAGAATATTCTACTTTCATTTAGTATAGATTTAATTTCCAAGCCTTGGATCTTGATGAGCTTTTTACATCAGCATCTACAATTACTACTCAATAATAAAGTGAAGAAGCCTTACAACGCAAACCATTGTATATTCTTGAAAATCAATACCTATAAGTACAACACATGGCTTAATGAGGGCTCTAGGTAGGCAGAAGAAAAGGAAGTTTTTTGCCTGCCTTGTGAAGGGAAGGTCTTAGTAATAATGAAATCAACCTCCAAGAAACAAAATTCGTGCTTTTTGGAAATTCTTTTGGTTGTGATTTTTATCTGAGGAGTATTGGTCAACGTTGGACTTTCCTATTTGATTATTAGTCCACTGGTCAACGTCGGACTTTCCTATTTGACTATTAGTCCACATTGAATTTACTATTTTACTCCTCTCTCTCTCTCTCTCTCTCTCTCTTTGCTCGCTTACCCTCACTCTCCACCTCCACACCCGCATCATCTCCTGTGATACATACAAGAAGCTGCACACTTGCTCCTCCATTGTCTCCAGCTCGTTTTGGTGTTGCTTCTGCCTCTAGTTCTTGGAAATTCCTCCACCAACCTTTTTGGGGGACCTTATGAATGACAAAAGTCATTCAACTTGTTTTGTTGACTTTTGAGCCACCAAAAGACTTTAATTTGCAATGCACGTGACTCTTATGTACTAAGAAGCGTACTACCTCCTTTTTGTGTAGTACTCTGAGTGTCGAAGAAGCCTCAAGTGTACTACTTAGTACTTACTAGGCAATCTGCTACTAGTACTACTACTTCCGTTTGCACTACTAGTAGTGGTACTACAACTAGTTTTGAATTTTGTTTGCAGTACTACTACTAGTACAAACTTATCATATTTGAGATTACTGATTGGATGGGCATACCCAGACACTGAGTATTCGAACCGAGAGAGAATCACAGAGAGAGAGAGAGAGAGAGAGAGAGAGGGGCAGAGATGGGAGAGAGAGCGCGAGCGAGCAAGCCAGGGTGAGCCTGTGCATGGCAGCTCCGCTTGCACAGAAGCGTGTCTGCTCGTGGAGATTCCATGCACTGCCTCTTCCCTGGCTCTCCAACGTCCTCCTCACGATAGGCAAATCCCTCTGATTTCGGTGATGGGCATGCCCTTTTTTTCCCCTTCCCGTTGCATATTAGATTGAGAATGGCCATGAAGTACTGGATGCGGCCATAGAGCTCGCTACAGCTGCGAGAAGAGGAGTTGGGTCGAATACTGGCTGAAGAACCAAGTTTTGCAACTGCCTTCGACCTTGGAACACGCCCATTCCGCACTCCTCTCAACTCTCTTAATATGCCCTGGTAAGAGAGTTCGTCTGTGCCCTGATCCAGCTGTCGCTCTTGAATTGTACCTGAAAATGGAAGAAGGGCATTGCAAACAAAATCACCCGCAGCGATAGCAGAAACGAAAATGGCGAATCTTTGCTTTTCTTTGTCGGGAGGTGCAGCATTTTGTTAAATGTCCTCGATTTTGCATGTGGCTAGCCAAATTAGTGAAGTCCTCTGTTTTTAAAATTTGGAGCATGATTTATAGTAATCGGTTTTCTTGCGCATATCAATCAGAAAATGCAATTCTGAGAGATGCTGGCTCAAGGCAAGCAACTGATTTACCATTCCGGAGGTCCAGAAAAGGTGGGACTTTTATAGGTACAGAGTTGTACGGCAAGGATCCTACTTACTGAAAGCATATCCAGTTTTGGACAGCGCGATTTTTGGGTCGCAATACGTTAAATTTACTGACGCCCATAGCGCTGGAGGGAAGTTGAGGGTGGCTGTATGCCCCCAAAGTTGTCCTGTTTTCAGTTGTTCTGTTGGTGATGATTTGCATATCCCAGCTACATTGCCAATCAGTGAAATTGTGGCCTTCCTAAAAAATGTGCTACAAGCGGTTGGCGTTGGCGTCCGGATGGCTTTAACAGTCAAGAATCAACTCTGCGTGTAATTGGGACGAATTGCATACTCTAAGTTCTTCTAAAAGTACATACTTCCTGTGTAAGTACGATCATTCGGTGCGTGTAATTGGGACGAATTGCATACTCTAAGTCCTTCTAAAAGTATATACTTCCTGTGTAAGTACGATCAGCCGAATGCAGGCTTTTGCTAATCCAGAGTTGCTTCTTTTCCAGGCTTGGCCTGGGCCGTTGTTGGTAAACAAGGAGGTGATGGTAATATGAATTTGTAATGTTTCAGCCCAGTGGACAAGTAGTTACCATCCACGGCAGTCCTTCGAGTTCGTGATTTATGGAAGCTAAGATTCCTCAGTAGCTTGAACTCTATTAGTAAACATCATCCACATTGCAAACGACACAAATTTCCACAGAGTAGAAATCATGATCGTACTGAGAATCTAACTGGAATGTAAAAGTGGAAAATTTCCAACCAATATGATGGTTATGTCGCATTTTGATCATCCGATTCAATGTTTGACCAGGAAGATCCGTATTAAGGCCATTCAACTAAAATCGGATTGCAATTTGGTGCAGATGATGAAGAATTGGTCCGGTTAGTAGGTGCAAGAGGGAAAGCCCAGCGAGCGCTGGAATTCTATCCAAGATCGAGGAACTTTGTAATGTGCATTTGGAATGTAGACCCAATCCTTCTTAAGTTGTAGTCATTGCAAAAGCATTGCAAAAGGAGCTGTAGATGACACTAGATCCATTCCTTTTAGAAGTTGTTAAACATTTCAAAAGGAGCTCACCATAGAACTATATGATAGAATTTCAAAACGAAGTTTAGACATTGCAAAGTTTCACACTATGGTAATCTCTACTTTCCCACCATAGAACTATATGATAGAATTTTGGTTAAATTATTTCTTCCAAATGTGATTCAAATTCCATTGCCTTGCTATGGCATGACATTTTGATGAAATTTTGATATATTCCCAAGGTTGGGTAAAGCAAAAAAGTGCACTTCAAATGTATGAACATTTTAATGAGATGTAATGTTGGATTTGAGTGTGATGAACTATGAAAATTTTGGTATTCATTTTGAGCTATGACGATAGAGCTTTGCATAATGTCATGAAACTTTTAACGTTTGCCTTAGAATCTCTTATTTAAAGAGGCCTCCTAGATTGTCTCCTTTTTGCATCCCCATAGTTTGAAGTAGCCAAAATGACTCCACCACTCGAATTCGTCAACATTAGCAAATGCCCATACATAGGATCCACCATAGATGTAGCAGGTTCATGCAACCCTCCATCTTGTGTGCACTCAACCATCCTATTTCTTTAACACATCTATTTAAGCCAAGATCTGACTCCATGTCAAGTCTAGGTCCTAACTGGCTCATAAAACATTTGGCATTTTTTACCCTAAGTGTCTCAGGTGCAACAAGTGTGATCAGCATCATCATCCGACCTCGGAGAAGTCTATAATGAATCTTCAACACCTCTTGTAAATTCTCTCAAGCACATAGCAAATGGCATTTTGACTGCCTTGTTTGAAGGATTTCAAGGGGAAAGATCCCAAGGCATTGATCCATCACCTACGTCATCTCTCAGTTCCAGTTTGCCATAGGATAGATCCTCGATACATCCTATCACTGAACATCTACATCATCTCTCAATTGTAGTTTATCATAGGCTCCATCTTGTCATTAAACATCAAATCAACACTCGCCCAAGAAGACTCTATAGCTGCTCAATATGCTCCTTTTAGCATTCGAGAAGAACTTGCGATGCTAGGAGGGCTCAATGGGATCCTTTATTAACATAACCAAAATAGTTCCTCCACCTTTAGCCTATAAGACTTGACACTTTTAGCCTAATTAGTTCAACAATTTCTTCATTGATCATCAAAGTCCACATTCAACAATCTTTGCCATTATTGCACATGAGTTTGCATCACATAGCCTCTTCACCAACATCTTAGAGCTATCTTGTTCTAGTCCATCTCCTCATTTTCCATGAGAAGCATCATGACCCATTCTCATAAATCGAGTATTCAAAAATTTTAAGTCATATGTAGCTTGTAGAGCACCACCTCGATAAGAAAGCAACAAAAGTAATTATAGACAATGCTCCATCAAGAGAGAGAGAGAGAGAGAGAGAGAGAGAGAGACCAACCACACCAAATTGAATAAACTTGAATAGACAAGTTGCCTCAGTACTATATCATTTTGCATCACCACACAATAAAAGGATAACTTTATTGCATCTCAATTCACTTTGCATAAAAAAACATGCTAGTTTAGAAAGGGTTCATCTTGATTTGTTAAAAGTAGATGGATATAACAATAGGTGTAAGCATATATTGATGAGAATTCTTTTGACTTTGGTGTGAATCAATATGTTGATGGCCTTAAAATTTTGGTGCTTATGAAGTCCGATATAGATTTGGCGTCCAATACCATGACAGAATATTACAAACAATATTGTGCACTAATTGTTGATAATGCCTTGCTAGAACAAGAAAGAATATAACTATAGGATGTTGATATAGGGGTCCTTGAAGACTTGGAGCTTGAAGGAACTTGTATTACATATTCTCCTTCTAGTTACATATAGAATTTCGTGGCCTTGCTATGGTCAATTGTGAAAATATGCATAATGAGGTGCATGCCATACATGGAGCAGTTTGTACATGGATGGGGTCAAAGACTAGTATAATGATGTCTATTTTATGTGTCAAATAAGATTATTGTAGAAGTGATCGATCAGTGGCTTGATAGCTATCATTTGATTTTCCATTCTATAAGCTATTGTAAAGGATTGAGAGGATGAGTGAAGTGCATCATGTAGATACCATGTGCATGAAGTACAAATAACTTTGTGTGAGCTGAGAATAGACTTGGAATATGATATTATATGGACTTGGAATATTATAGAAAATAGGCATATAAAGAAGTTGGCCTCATGTGAATGTGTGTTCAATAATGCAAGGGAAGCCACATGATAAAATATGTGGAATGCACATAAAGGAGTGTGGAGACTTGTGGAAGAGTGTGGGATTCAAATGAGAATCCCCTAAAATCCTTGAATGGAGTTGGAGGATTTTTCCATGTGGAAAGTAGGAATCTATGTACAAGCACCAACTCAACTTGCCTTTTTTCCTTTACATAGTTAAAGATGCCATGGGATAATTTGTCAGTAAGTCGAGACACCATGATATATGTCAAGATTAGCCAAAAATGATACAGATGATAACTTGCCTGTGAAATTGATGGGGAAAGGAATCTACAGGTAGCAATTGCAACTAGGTGAAAGGAGGGTAACACATTATTTATAAAAGGAGCCTTCCTTCCCTTCATCCACAAGAATTCCACCTCTACCATCTGATCTTATATCTCCTATCTTTCTCTTAGCATGATCCCTTTGTCTTATCCATGTATGTCCTTGTTAGACTTTTTAGTCTAACTTTGTTTCATGCACCGCCTTGGAGCTCTCTCTCTCTCTCTCTCTCTTGTAGTTGTGTTTCGCCTATTGAGGTGGTAATAGAGTTATCTTTTCACTCTTTGTTATAAGTCTTTATCCCATTTCCTTCTCCCTTGCTTCTTTAGGGAGCACAAAAACAACCTCCTCTCAGATGCTCGTAGACTGACATGGTTAATGTTTTCTTCTAAGCCATTATAAGGGCTAATTCTTCCCTCCTAACCTTTATATATGGGCTTTGGATAGTTGATATAGATTATGCCTTGAGAGAATACTTCCCCCAATTGTAGTCACTCTAAAAGAGGCAAAATTTGGGGGATAGTTTTACTCCTTGGTGGTGAAATGATCAAGTTGCACCCATTTGACAATTACTTCCAACTTTCCATCACCTGGACTTGCTACCTCCTATTACCATCTTCCAAAAATTTGATCAACCCATTTCCAAATAAGCATCAATAGAATGGGTGGTACATGGACCAAACTCTCTTGTTCAATACCATGCAGAGATGGAGTCATTGTGAGCTTGCGTTTCCTATGAGGATTTCTTCCTAAATGCTATCATTGAAAGAGATGAAGGGAGTATTGTAGTGCAAGCTTCCTCTCACTGGGACATGGACATAAATGGACTCTTCCTTTTTGAAGAGGTATGTCATTGCTCATGAAACACTTATGGCAGTTGATAGGATGGATGCTAGTGTGCAGTTATTTCCTTTAGTGTATGTAACAAGTTTTCCAAGCCTAAGGATACCTTCTATCAATATAAACTTGATTAGACCAAGGAAATATGCTAAACATTAATTCTATGCCTCCATGACATATGTGCCCAAGTTAGAACCTAAGCAATTACAAAAACAGTCATCATCAATTTAACACTAGCAATAGTAAAACATTTTGTCATGTTATAGAGGATGAATGACATTGACGTTGTGTCTAGAATTCTAAATTCTTGCCCAATATATGGATATTTAAGGTGAAGTTTCAAAACTCCAACCCTCCAGGACCAAGTACCTTAGAGTCCTAGACACATTTAAATGGCCACCTATTTTCTTCCACCACGTATACTGTAATAGAAATACAATGTTTGTTGTGAAATGTAGTACATCACAGCCACACAGTCCTTACATCCATGACATTGAGACATAATACCCTACCTATATAGAAATATGATGTAGCGGAGAGATCGTTTGATCACAATGATAGTACAATAACCAAATAATAGACATAATAGAGCAAAATAAAAATATTGTATCACCAAATAAGATACAACTGATGGTGTTTTCCACCCATGTGTTCTCCAGTAGAGCTTTGATGAAAATCTAGACAGACTTTGGATGGAGAATGAGTCATGACTTGAGGTAGGGGTATTGGCATTTGATGTTGAGCCTTGATAAGTGGCCTCCTTATATAGCCCTTTGTGGTAGACCAATTCCACCACACTGGTGAGTTGGCAATGGCACATGCATATTGACTTAGCACATTGTGTGAATAAGTGTAAGGACGGTGACATATGTTTGCTTAAATTTCACCACTGATCAAAGAGCATTGACTACCAACCAACGACCACCTGCATGAAGCAAATCGACACGCAAATGCTCATGTGCATGTGATGGAGGGCATACCATTGAGGCCTACTAGTAGATCCCAAATGCTACCACTAAGGGCATTGCCCCTAGACACCTAGGATTGGGGACGCTGCCCCCAAATCCCCAAGGAGTATGTTGTTCTTTCTACCATCTCCTAACCATCAAACAGTCACCATGAGACCTCATATAGTGTCAAAACTAGGATCCTATGAATGTCCAGTGCTCACACCATGGCTTCTCCTCATAATGGGGGCCTTACAAAAGGGCACTATGGAACATTGGTGGTTAATATGAGAGGTGGGCATTGCACATATATTAACAACCTAGTCCTAATGGGGGCCTTACAAAATGGCACTATGGAACATTGGTGGTTAATATGAGAGGTGGGCATTGCACATATACCAACAGCCTAGTCCTACAATTCTTTCCAAAAAATCATTAAAAGCATTTTTATATAGAATTGATGTACACTTTTTTTATAGTAATGCATCATCCATGGTTAAAAAAGAGAAAATATGCATTTCCCACTACAGAAATGCTATAAGGTCCTTACGGAAATTGGTAAGTATAAGGTAATTAATCATTGACAGTCTTTGAAATGTTTTGTGACCATTGGCATTATTCACCTATGGTATAAGCATACAAATGCACAAATGTATTATCCTTATGAAAATTTGAAAGTATAAGGTCATTAGTTATTGAAAGGTATTTGCAAAGTTTCATGACCATAAAAAATATACACCTATGTTGGAAGGATACAGATGCACCTTGTTTTGGCACTTACACATTATGCATGTTTGGAAATGAGAATATGTACTGCATGTTATGTTCAATCATTATTAATCTTTGTGAGTATAAGGGTATTACTTATTAAAGCTTATTTAAAATTTTTTGACCATCAACAACATACACCTATGTTATAAGCACACCGATGCACAATTTTGGCACTTATGCATTATACAATCTCCAAATTCAAAAAATTGCATGTTACACCATTTGAAAGATGCCCATGTACTATATTTAAAAACTTTGAAATTATAAATAATATAATCATATAAAGGTCTTTAAAAAGTTTTTTGATCATTGGACTTATAGAGGTGTGGTATTAGCATACCAATACACATTGTTTTGATAGCAATGCATCATTCATCATCAAAAATGAGAAAATGTGTATGCCTTAACACACACATGAACACCATTATTTTCAAGTATAAAGGAATAACTAAGAGAAAGGTATTTGAAAGTTTCTTGACCATTAAACAAATAGAGGTATGGTATAAACAAACCGATGCATAATTTTTTGCAACTACACACAACAATGCATGTTTGAAAATCAGACTTATTAATGTCCCTCCATACAAAATGATGTTTGATCATTATTAATGTTTCTAAGTATATGATTACCATTCATTCTAAGGTCTTTTAAAAATTTTATGATTATTGAATACATAGAGGTACAGTATAACTATACTAATTCATTGTTTTTTCGACAATAATGCATCATATAATTAGAAAATATGCATGTCCCATAATGCAATGATGTGAAATCCTTCTGAAAATGTTAGATTATGAAGTTACCTTCATTACCAATAGAGTGAGACTCCACTCTAATGCAACTCAAAATACTATAAACACAAGGGAGAAGAAGAGGTTTCATACATACAAGAGGGAGCGGAAGCTCCAAGACTACTCATAGAGAGAGAATAAACTAGAGAGAGATGGACTCAAGAGTCTACATAAGAGAATATCTACAAGAGGGAGAGAAGGCTCATGGAAGAGGCTTGAGGAGACTAGAGCCATAGCAACATGAGGCCTAATGGTGGAAGAGATAATGAACAAGGGAGAGGAGGGCTCCTTTTATAGAGATTTTGTCACCCTCCTTCACCCATTTACAATTGCTGCCTGTAGATTCTTTTCCCCATCAAATAAGCCCATTAGGGAAAAAGGGAACTCATTTTGGGGCCCTGTAAGAAATTCACTATTTTTTGATTTATTTCTCTCCTAAAAGACCTCAAAAATAGTAAAATACGGAAACGTGGCTCAGAACTGTCAGTAAGGACTACAGAACTGTCAATTCAAAAAGGAATAAGATAATCTTTTGTCTGACTAACACGATTTTGCATTAAATATCTCCTTAGATTTTTTTTTGTTTACCAAAGATTCCGCATCTCTTTGGCCGACGTGTGCAGGCCTTTCATAAAGAGTCCATCACTGAACTTGGTGATTGCAAGTTTTCAAAATATTCACATGGATACCGCCACACTTCCACGATTCATGTTACAAAATGACTATGAGATTGAAAACAAACTTCGCAACCTGAGAAGCACAAAAAATGGCCGATACTAGTGAGTCACTATCTCAGAAGAAGCGATTACACCATCTTCACATCGACTTAGAAGAACAATATGCTCCAGCACAAAAAAGATGAAAGGATACGGTGCTCAATGCTCAACAGTGGGAAAATATGAGAAGAGAAGGGCTTCAACATATTGACTTATGGTGCGATGGAAGCATATATCCAAAATGTCAATTAAAAAGTTCTACACCTCCATTTGTCAATCCCACCACATTACTGAGGTTTGCCGGCGATGGACAAAATGGACTTCTTGGTTATATTTCAGCGCAGTCTGCATTTGCAGAAACGTATAAAATGATGTACCTACAAGAAAAGGGGGCCAAGATGCAGGAGATAGCCATTCGTGCAAAATTGGAGCAGCAGTTGCAGAATGAAATTGAGGAGCATTCAAAGAGTAAAAAAGAGTTGACAAGAGCAAGAAAGAAGAGAACCATGCTTGGAGACAGACTACATAGCAGGAAGATTAAAAACATTGCAAATTTGAAGGCTGGGACTGGTGGATGCAAGCGACGAATTCAGGAAGCAAGGTTAGATTGAAATTTATCATTTTGTATACTCAAAAAGGCTCTCTTCCAGACTATATCTATTTCGTCGATTGTCGCAAAATAAGAATGGAGGTGCTGAATGATATAGTCATATTGTGTTGTTACTACAGGAAATTATTGGAGGCTGCAAAAGAAAATATGGACCCAAACCTTCTTCCTGTTAAACAAATGAAAGGATTGCTTTCTTGTGGTGTAGCAAAAGGTTTGATTGAGGAAAAAAAATACAAAACAGTCAAACGCAGCTTTCTGTACTTCTGTAAAAAGCTTCGCCCTATATGCCTCTGTAACACTAGAATGTGGGTGAGGCCAATCCACTGAATTCCACGCCGGAAGGTCTTGTTTTATTAATACACCATGTGTGTTAGCTTTGTCCAGCAACTGATAAAAATGATCAGTAAAAAATATACCCGATTGAGCTAGTTCTGTTGCACATCGACCTTGGTATTGTTGTTCTCCTATCGATCCATGCAGAACATCTATAGATCCCAGAATACAATCGATGTTTTGCCATGTCTCATACGATGAAGGATATAAATCTGAAATAAAACAACACAAGAATGTCAATAAGCTAAGAGAGAAAGCTTCATCTTAAAAATCCATACACCTCGTAAAGAAAAAAACCACAATAGAAAAATATACAATTAGGCCTGTGTTGCGGAAGATTTTTTGGATAGTCTCGCAAGACAAGTTCTTTATGCATGTACACGTGCTCAATCAAAACTTGTTTCACGGATATCTTCCCTTTGGTGATTTTAAAATCTCGTACTCTTCCCTTCCACGACACCAAGAAAATGTTTTTTGTCTAGGGTCTTTTTCTTTTGCTAGGTTGCATGAGCACCCATGCTCCTTTCGAAACACTAAACCTTTCCCAAGTTCCTTCCGTTTTGACTGTACTTGAATTCTCTACCGACGAAATAGAAGAAGCAGGTCGACAGGGTAAGGATGTTTGGTATAATTCTGCCTTCGTAGCATTATCATCCACAGAGCGTCTTCCACAAGAACGGCCGTGGTTTTGGTTCACCATGGAGATTTTCTGAATCTCTAACAATAGCAAAGTAATGTAACTAAGATAACAATTTGAAGTTTCAAGAAAGAGAAAGTGGGCAGACAGACAATTGACGAGAAACATCTTACTCTACGCCAAACAGGATCAAGGGAGCAATTTTGGAAAAGAAAGGCTGCTGCACAATGAGGCAATGGTGTAGAATGGTAGACCTTTCGCATGAAAGGCGGCACAACATTTGAAAGTTCAAAGGAAGGTGGAAGCGGGAAGGCCCTTGTCAGATAAAATGTCAGTTTAGATTCTATCTTCTTGTCCAAAGATCTTCTGAGAATAAAAAACCAATCTCCACATTAATGTAGCACACTTGTACCTACATAAAGTATTGTTTCTTTTTTCTATTTTCTCTTATTTTCGTGAATTTTCAACGTTACGTTGGCCCTCTATTGATTGGTTGAGAGCTTATTTTTCCAAACCGTAAAAGGTCCCAAAATGAGCTCCCTTTTTTCCTAATGCGTATGTCACCATCCATGTCCTTTTTGGCTACTGTTGCCATGTGTCCCATCAAAAGATGCTCAAGACTCTTAAAATATTGAGAAAGTCAAGAGTCTCCCCACATGGGGCCCATAGGGACCCTCTCTTTTCCATATGTCCACATCCTCCTTATTCCACATGGGAACTCTAGAAGGATTCCTCTTGACTCCACTCTCCTCCACATGCCTTCCACATGCCTGGCATGTGGCCTCTCTTATATTATTGGAACACATGGACATGAGCCCACCTCTTTATCTGACTCACTCTTCCTATTTTCTAAAAACCCCATAATATCCCATACATAAATAACTCTCACCCCATACCAAGGTATTTATAATTCATACCTATGGTATTTATTCCAGTCATCCTCTCAATCCCATACAATATCTTAGAAAATAGAATTAAGTGAGAGCTGCTAGGCTATCACTTAATATTCAAACTCTTATCAAACATAGAAGAAAATAATACCAATGCCAAATAAAGAAATATCAATTTTTGGCGTCACACCACATTTTCCTCTTATCCATTTGAGCAATATTATGTTTTGCTCTAGATTTTTGTTTGCTTCCCGCACTCCACTCCTGTTCTATTTCTTCTTGCACCCAACAGTGGTATCAGAGCAGGTTCTCTTACTTCTATCTGCCTTCCCTCTCTGCACATTGCTTAGCCCACCTTACTTGCAAGGAGGAAAATGCCACGGGTGAAGAAGGGAGCCGACTCGATGCGCGATGAAGTTTGGGTGGGTGTGGCTTCTGCTTGTATGCTTCAAGCACTAGTCTGGGCTATGGGAATTTGTATAGCATGCAACCAATGAAATTAATCAAGAGAAATTTCATCAAGATTTGGCCACATGGCTAAATATCACTAGACCTTGGCCATATCAAGAGGTGTGTTATCAAGATTTGACATGCCAAGTGCTATGTCATCAAAATTTTTACATGGCCTAGACCTTGATGCTTTGAAAAGAGGTTCAAAAATTCACATGGCATGCAACCACTAAAATAAATGGAAATCCTTGAAGTGACCTATGTCACCACTATATTTTTCCATTGTAGCAATGCGCTAGGTGTTTTGACAATAATTTGACCCAAATCTCTTTTGTCACATGAAAATAGATATGACATCAAGATTAAATCTCTAGATAGCTTGGTGAAGAAAGGTAAGAGATCAATATTTAGCGAAGCAGCCAAATCCTTGCAAACCTCAACTTGGTCATTGCAAATCTCTAGATACCTTGGTGAAGAAAGGCAAAAGACCAATATATGGCCAAGTGGCCAAATCCTTACAAATCTCTACCTGATCATTGGCCTATGTGGATATATTTGGCTACACGGCCAAATCTCTTTATACTCATGGACAAATTGGAAGTTGGAAATTAATAATTCAAAATTTAAAATTCAGAATAACTTTCAAAACCTAATTCAAATGTCATACTTAAAATCATATTTTCAAATCACGCTTTGAAATCCTACTTTGAAAGTCCTGCTTTTGTGAATTTTACTTTCAAATCTTGGTTTTTTCACTAATGACAATTCAAAGATAAATGAAAGGATGGAGCACAGATGCAAGAATCAAGTAGAAAAATTCTCCTTTTTTACCATTTTTGCTTACTTGGATGACAAAGCTGGAAGATGTCTCTCATAGGTATAAGTTAGAGCCTAACATAGTAGGAGCCTTGATGTTGTTGAAGCCTTGAAGATTGTTGGAGTAGCTAGATCTCTTGGGTATAGTAGAATGATGGATATGGAGCTTGAAATTGTAGGAGATTTGATGATTGCTGGAGTTGCTAGAACTCCACAAGTACTTTTGTCCCATGGAATGATGTTGAGCCTTATTGCTACTGCTGATTGCTAGGGTTCCATAGAATGGGAGAATAGATAAGCACAAGTTGACTCTTGGGGTTTGAAGAAGGGTTAGCATTGCAAGATGGGAGGATAGCTGAGCGTAGTGGGATAATAGATTAGAGATGGAGAGTGAGGGTAGGATGGGCATAGAATGAGCTTATAAGAGGTGGGAGAGGGTAAGGATAGCATAGGAGGAGAGGGTGAGCATAGGAGAGTTGAGCATAGAGGGAGTGTAGGAGAGGAAGAGGGTGAGGGAAGCATAGGAGAGAAGCCACATAGCTATGTTGAATGCCCATTCTTGAGTGGTACCAAGTGTTCAACATGAATACTACACAGGATGAAAGGAAATATAGCCTAGCATAGGAGAGTGTGAGGGTGGGGATATGGATGAGAGGGAGGGTAGGACAGGATGAGGGTGGGATGGGAGGAGAGGTGAGGGATGGTGAGAAATGAAGGGTAGTGTAGGAGATGGGGGCATAGTAGGGATGGCAGCATGCAAGGCTGAGAGTAGGGTAGGAGATTTAAAATATGAATTTTGAAAAAGTATGGGAGTGGGAGGGGAGGTTAGCGGGAGGTTCATGGAGGGGGGTAGCATTTTCTTTTCTATTTAGATTAGAATTTGATTTATTTGTAGGTATTAGTTTTGATGAGCCTGTCTTTCGTAGCTTTTAAGTTGTTTTAAGATTGCTTTTAGATATTTTTGGAGATTTATTTCTAAGTTGGTGTTGAATAGTTTTTAGCTTAAAAACTAAGTATATAATATTCAAGCCATGCCAATGATAAAATATATGTCGATACCATAGAAGATTGATTTGGAGAAATGCTCATTACTTTGACTAGGTTGATACCATACAAGACATAATGAGGTTATATAAAATTATGGCACTTTTGAGCTGATATGTTAATTTTACAAAAACATTATCATGAAGTATATATGCTAAGCAGGGAGAGGGGAGGGTAGCTATTGCTAAGTTGTCTCTAGACTCTAGCATTGGTCTGTTTGTAGATATTTTGGTGATTTATTTATAAGCTTTTATTGGCTATTTTTGAATAGTTTTTCGCTTAAAAAATTTAGTCTTTAAAAATTATTCTTTAACTTTTTAAAAGGTAGTGTTAACTTGGTTGGTTTTAAATAGAGAATTAACTATTACTTATTTAAGGTAAATAAATAGATAACTCCCATTACTTTTTATTTTTCATTAGTTATAATTATGTGATGAATATACCATATCTCTCAAATCACCCCACCTTCTTCATCAATCAAAATTAATTGATGAATATGCCATCTCTCTCAAATCACCCCACCTTTTCTTGGCTAACCAAAAATATTAGTAGATTTGGGCCCTTGGCAAATCTTTGCTCAGACATTCTTTGGATAGATTTTGTTTTTTGAAGGACTGTGTATGCTTTTACAATTGTAGATTCAACATGCCTAACAAAAGCTTAACAAAATCACACTAACATTGCAATATGTTTTAACACTTGTTTTTTCAACAAAAGCTTATCAAAAGCATACCAACATGAGAGATTTGGCCGCTTGACAAAATCATGGGAAACCTATGTGTGGATTTGGCCACATGGGCAAATCTCTCTTGACCATGGTGTTGCCATGTGTAAATATTTGGCTAAGCAACCAAGTGTCTCCAAATCTTGGTGCTTTGAACAAAGCAAAGAGTTCTAGACTTGGAAACATGGCCAACACTTTGCCTGTGATATGCCCTAGTGGTAGATTTGGCCACTTGGCCAAATCCTTGCACACCTATGCATGGTCTCCTATGCGGTATGGCCTATGTGGATTTGACTGCATGTCCAAATGTCTCTGGACCATGGACATGAAAAGGGATATTGCATCAAGATCTGGAAAAGCAACTATATCTCTCTAGAACTTGATGAAAAAAGGCTAAGAGATTAAGATTTGGCCTCATGGTGGCTACATCTCTAACTATGGTATGCCCTTGTGGTAGATTTAGCCACTTGGCCAAATCTTTGCAAAACCTATGATTGGTCTCTTATGAGGCATAGCCTATGTGGATTTGACTAAATCTCTCATGGCCATGCTGTTGTCATGTAAAAAGAGGTAAAAGAACAAGATATAGTGAAGTGGCTAAATCTCTCTAGACCTTGGGGTTCCGAACAAAGCTAAGAAGACTTCGCCCTTGTGGTAGATTTGGCTATTTGGCCAAATCCTTTGAACCTATTCTTGGTCTCTTATTAGGTATGGCCTATATGTATTTGGCTACATGGCCAAATCTCTCAGGACCATGGTATTGCCATGTGAAAATAGGAATCACAACAAGGTTTAGCTAAGCCGCCAAATCTCTCCAAACCTTGATGCTTCAAACAAAGCTAAGAGACCAAAATTTGGCTGCAAAGATTTAGCCACTTGGCCAAATCTTTGCAAAACCTATGATTGGTCTCTTATGAGGCATAGCCTATGTGGATTTGACTAAATCTCTCATGGCCATGCTGTTGTCATGTAAAAAGAGGTAAAAGAACAAGATATAGTGAAGTGGCTAAATCTCTCTAGACCTTGGGGTTCCGAACAAAGCTAAGAAGACTTCGCCCTTGTGGTAGATTTGGCTATTTGGCCAAATCCTTTGAACCTATTCTTGGTCTCTTATTAGGTATGGCCTATATGTATTTGGCTACATGGCCAAATCTCTCAGGACCATGGTATTGCCATGTGAAAATAGGAATCACAACAAGGTTTAGCTAAGCCGCCAAATCTCTCCAAACCTTGATGCTTCAAACAAAGCTAAGAGACCAAAATTTGGCTGCATGGCTAAATATGTCATTACAAAATGCCATTGTGGTAGATTTTTTTGGTTGGCCAAATACTTGCAAACAAATTCCAGGTCTCTTATTAGGTATATATGTGGATTTGGATGCATGACCAAATCTCTCTTTACCATGGTGTTGTCACTTGCGAAGAGGCATGACATCAAGATTTGGGCAACTAGCCAAACCTCTCAAGATCTCCAAAACTTTGTGCCTTGAACAAAGCTATGAGATAGAGGTTCAACCTCATGTTAATCTCTCACTATGGTATGCCCTTGTGGGAGATTTGGCCACTCAGATAAATCCTTTTAAACCTATGCCTGATACCTTATGTGGAATTGCCTATGTGGATTTGGTCGCATGGTGAAATTTCTCTAACCATGGTGTTGTCATGTGAGAGGAGGTATGACATGTGAAGATTTGGCCAAGTGGCCAAATCTCTCTAGAACAAACACTTGGTGCTTTGAACACAACTTAGAGGTCCAAATTTGGCTGCATGACCAAATCTCTTAGGATAGGCTGTCTTAGTGAAAGATTTGGCCTCAAATCCATGCAAACCTATGCTTAGTCTCTTGTGAGATATGGCCTATGTGGATTTGGTCACATGGCCAAATATCTATGTATGATGATGTTGTCATGTTAGAAGAGGTATGACATTGATATTTAGCCAAGCAGCCAAATCTCTCCAGAATATGGTCCTTGGAAGAAAGCTAAGAGATCAAGATTGCACTACATGGCCAAAACTCTCATTATATTATGCCCCAGTGATAGATGTGACTGCTTGGATAAATCCTTGCAAACCTATACAAGCTTTGTCCTAGTGGTACATTTGGCCACTTGGCCAAATCCTTTGTACCCATGTCAAGTCTATTATGAGGTATCACTTATCAATTCCTGCAAAATTAAGTTAGGGCATGGTTTGTTGAAATAGACATGCAATGATGCAAGTTCATGAATCAATCACTATGGTTCACAATCTTAACCAAACCTTGTCTTCCACATGTGGATAACCATGGGGTCTACTGAGATCCTTCTCTATTGTTGGTGTCAAGTCCTTGCACAAATACAAGGGGTTGATTTGTAGTGCCCTAAGCATGGCAATAGTGCGACATTCTAGATTTGGTCTCTTGGCCAAAACTTCATAATGACCTTGGAAGAAATTATCATCCTAACTCGCATCATTAGAGGTTGACTTTGAACTATAACAAATTCTTTGTGTGTGGCTGTCACATTCAAAATGGGGATTAAAGCCAACTTGCTTGTTGGTGGAATGATGGCCATTGGGATAATATTATCTACATCATGACATGTGCTGAGGTCTTCCTTTGGGAGAAAACAATGTCTTGGTGGCAATAGATGTTTTGATTAATGGAAGTGTAATTCTTCCATTCTTGCAATGGATGTATTCTTAGTCTATGACGCTTTGGGTAGTGTTATTTATTAGAAATCATGGTAAATTGATTGTCAATGGAGATATAGTGTACACATAATAACATATCAAGCATAGACACCATCAACTCAATAAAATGGCCCATAGTAACACATCAAGCATCGACACCATCAACTTAATGAAGCGCCCATTGCATAAATAACCTTTTAAAATGGAACTACATAAAGAATCAATGACACCATAACTTTTTATTTTCAAAAGAAAGATGGTTGAATTATATTACTTCCAGCATATACAACTTGTTCAAGGAAAAAAGATGAAGAAAAGGAACTGAGATAGAAAGAAAAGCAAATCATACATCAGTTAATAGATTGAGAGTCTATGGACTTGGCTTTAAAATCTTTGATTAGAGCCTTTCCATCCTAAAAGACAGCCCATTTTCCTTCTTTTTGGCCGCCTGTACCTTTGCAAGCTCCGATGTCTTAGTCTTAAACTTGTGAAGAGAGTGGGAGAGAGGTAAGGAGTCTCACTTGTAGCTTTCTCACATATATAATGAGGGAATACACACAAAGATGGAGGATGAAAACAATTTTCCTCTTCTTAGTTGTGAAAGCCAAAAAACTCTCTCTCTTACAAAAAGGAATAGATGAACCCTATATGTGGGTCTCAAGCCAAACTTGACTAACCTAGGTGGCATACTAACTGAGCCACTAACTAGAGTACATAAAGATAGTTGTCATCCAGCTATTATTCATGGGTGGTGTACCAACCGTGGAAAAGAGAGGGAGAGGAGAGGGAAATCCTATGCCCATCCGCGATTTGCTAATGCTTAATACTAGTTTGCTAGCTCAATACGACATAAAAGTGTCATTTTTAAGGTTTTAAATTTGTTTTTAGTGGTTTAAACCTCTACCAATGTAAGTAGCTTTCAAGACACATATTGTCAACTTGTTCAAGAACATGGGAAAAATACTTCCATAGCCAAAAAGCTATGAACCTAGGGCGCCAACTCCCCTTAGTAAGGAGACCTATGAGAATTTTGACTATGAGATGAATTTAACAATATGACATGAGTAAAAGTTAGCCAAATTAGCATGATTGTGTTCTACACTAAAAGAGCTTCAAATATGTCTTTACACCTTGAAATTTGGGTAACATGAAAAAGCTACATTATGCATTTTCACAAAATCTAAAGCTGCTATTTTTGGGTGCTGCTTTGATCACCAAGATTTTAGGTGGATTATACCTTAAAATATGTTTTAAAGAAAATATGGATTATAAGAAAGGACATGATGAAGGTAGAATAAGAAAATTCCTTGTGTGTAACTCATGAAAAATCCTCAGATATAGCCACATAGCAGGACATTTTAGTCTTATGACACTTTTATGTCCTATTATTATGAAGTTAGTGTTAAGGCATTGCAAATGGTCAACATAAAACACAACATGAACAAAAGGAGAGCAAGAGAAGAGTTTCGTATCTGGAGCTCCGATATGCCATAAAAAATGAGAGATTAGGATTCCCCATGGGTTCCTACAAAAGGGGAAAAAACACAATTTTTTATGAGAACAAGTGAGAAGACAACGAGAAAGTAAAGGAGCAAAGAAAAATAGAAAGCTTATCAAGGAAAAGGAGTAAAGAAAAGCAACGAAAAGGAGCAATGCAAAGGACAAAGTAAAGAAAAAGAGAAACAACAAAGTAAGAGGGATTCTTCTTCTTGTTTCAAATTGCAAGAGGGGCATCATGTTTCTATGAAATCTTGTTTTTTCTTTCATGCCTACTAAAGGCTAGAGGGAAACATGTTTAGAGGCTTAGCAAAGAGACAAAAAATGACATCTAAAACTTAGAATAAAAAGTAGTATGAAAGAAGAACTTGCTTTGAAAGAACTTGGAGAAGGAGTTTAGTGGAAAGCAAACAAGAAGAGAAAACAAGATGGAGAGGGAGCAAGGTTGAGAGGGAGCTTGGGGTAGAGGGAGAAAGGAGGAGGGAGGGTACATAGGGAAGACAACATAAAGATGGAAAGGAACTATGAAAAGGACCTATTTTTTCAGATTAAGGCAACAAAATCCGGTTTGGGTTATTTTTTTGTTTCCACACCATAGCTAAGACATGCCCTTGTGATGCAACCCATCTAGTGTCATGTTCACCTCTTGCAAAATATCCACTTGATAAGTTGTGTCTCCCAAGAACCATAGAAAAAATTTGTGTGATTGTTACGTGGCATCCTCTCCATATTGTTATCAATGTAGTATTGTATTAGTACCTTCCTAATTTCAATATGGTCCCATGCTTTTCTTAGTTGTCCGATGTTCTTTATGTGCCAGATATCAGGAGGAACTTCTCCGTTTCTACGATCACGAATCGGGACCTCAAAGTTCAATTCGATAAAAATGGTGCACAGATCCTGGATCTTCAAGAAAAGGTCATTGGTAAAGGTACACGGTGCAACAACATTTACCAACTCTCAGCTTTCAGTGCTCGAGCAGATGTGAAGAACACTAAGCTATGGCATGAGAGGTTTGGTCATCTAAACCTTAGTTCTTTGAAGGAGATGTATAAAAGTGGAATGATTGCAGACCTACCAGAAATTTTAGATCTACCCGATGTATGTGAAGCTTGCATGATGGGCAAGTAGCATCGGCATCCCTTTCCTAAAGAGGCTAGTAGGGCAAAGGCTCCTCTAGAGCTCATTCACACGGACCTCTGTGGAAAGATGGATACGAAAGCTTTGGGTGGTTCCTACTACTTCATGACACTGACCGATGACTACAGTAGAAGGATATGGATATACTTCCTGAAGACTAAAGACAAGGCTTTTAATAGGTTCAAGGAATGGCATGTAATGGTTGAGAAAGAAACGGGGAGGAAGGTGAAGAAGTTGAGATCAGGCAGAGGTGGAGAGTTCACATCAACTGAATTTGAAAGTTACTGCAAAAGTCACGGAATCAAGAGGCAGAAACCCCCGCCACATAGATCACAGCAAAATGGAGTAGTAGAACGCAAGATGCACATCATCTGCGAAATGGGCTAGAGTATGATGAAAGGGAAAGATTTGCCAAAGTCTTTCTGGGCTGAAGCATGTAACACTATAGTTTACATCCTGAATCGTAGCTACAAGAAGGCTATGAACGGGATGACTCCACTACAAGCCTTTTCTAGTAAGAAACCTTCAGCTGCACATTTTAAAGTTTTTGGATGTGACTGTTTTGTGCATGTCCCTGATGCTACCAGGACCAAATGGGAACCGAAGAGCCAGAAGTGTATTTTCTTGGGCTATAGTGAAGAGGCGAAGGGTTACCGTCTCTATAATCCTGTTACCAAGAAGGTAATTGTAAGTCACGATGTGTCTTCTCAGAATAGCTGCATCAATTGGAGGAGGATCCTTCCTTCCCAGACAACCAGAACTAGGATATCCATCTAGTACCGCCACCAATAGCAGACCGAACTCCCCCAATGGTGCTTGGGAGGATTCAAGACAAAGAAGATGAAGAAGAGCCTGTAGAACCACAACAACAACGGCCATTTCCGAAGTGGGTAAAGCAGCTTTTGGACAGCAGAGAAGCTCCAGCCATTGAGGAGGAACCATCCGAACACTGCCGATCCAAGAGATTAGAGGAGCAAAGAAGGGTGCAGGAACACTTAGTCAACTATGCTTTGATGACAGAAGTGATCCGTGCTGATGAACCCAAGTGTCTTGAAGAGGCACGGGGCGATGATAGGTGGATGGAGGCTATGCAGTCGGAGTATGGATCCATAATGAAGAACAACACTTGGGACCTTGTGGATCGACCACCAAAACGCAAGGTAATCGGAACCAAGTGGGTGTACAAGACCAAGTACAAGTCCGACGGCACGTTGGATAAGTACAAGGCTTGGCTCATGGCAAAAGGATTTGCATAGGTACATGGTTTTGATTGTCAAGATACTTTTGCTCCCACAGCTCGACTAACCACAATTCATAGTGTTTTGGCTTTAGCTGCCTAGGGAAGTTGGCCCATGTTTCAGATGGATGTGAAATCCGCCTTTTTGAATGGAGATCTCAAGGAGGAGGTATACGTGGAACAACCACCAGGTTTTGAGATCCCCGGTTCAGAAGGTAAAGTCTACAAACTGAAGAAGGCACTTTATGGGCTGAAACAGGGCCCACGAGCGTGGTACCAACGAATTGATGCCTACTTTTTATAAAACAGGTTTAGGAGGAGCCCATCTGATGCAAATTTGTATATCTTCAAAGAAGGAGGCAGGTGTATGATCGTGGTCCTTTATGTGGATGACCTTGTCATAACAGGGAACCATGAAGAGAAGATCTTGCAGACGAAGCATTTGCTAGGAAGAGAGTTTGAAATGACAGACCTCGGACTGATGCATTTCTGTTTGGGGATTGAAGTTTGGCAAGAGCCAAAACAAATCTTCATTTCACAGCTGAAGTATGCTGGAGAGATACTGAAGGCATTTGGCATGGCTGCAGTTGGTACCCCTATGGAGGTTGACACGAAGCTCTCAAACGAGGATTCATCACCACTAGTGGACGAAGTGAAGTACAGAAGGCTAGTGGGCAGCTTGATTTACCTGTGCAACACATGATCGGACATCAGTTTTGCGACTGGTGTACTAAGCAGGTTTTCCAATAAGCCTCGGGAGAACCATTGGAGGGCAGGGATGCGGGTGCTAAAATTCATCAAAGGCACAGTTGATTATGGCATCACCTATACCAAGGGCAACATCTTGACCAAATTTTGTGACTCGGATTGGGCGAGAGACGTGGACAGCAGGAGATCAGTGACAGGTTACTGTTTCTCACTTGGATTGGGAGCTGTGTCATGGGTCAGCAAGAAGCAACCCACAATTGCTCTTTCTTCTACCGAGGCTGAGTACAAATCTGCATGCTTTGCTTCTTGCGAGGCAGTGTGGTTGAGGAGGATTTTGGGAGACATGGGTGCAGTGCAAAACAAGCCTATGTAGTTATCATGTGACAATCAGAGTTGCATGGTGATTGCAAAGAACCCGGTGTTCCACGCTCGCACAAAACACATTGAGATTCAATATCACTTTGTACGCGAGCTCATCATGGATGGAGAGGTCGACTTGGTGTACTGTCCGACTACAGAGAATGTTGCGGACATCTTCATGAAGGCTCTTGGAAGAGACTTGCTAGAGAGGCATCTTCATCGACTTGGCATTGGGCCGAAAAAGTAAGTTCACTTGCGGGTGGACATTGAGGGGGGGTGTTAGATATCAATGCTCCACTCTTGTGTAACTATGCAGGAACTAGCTAACTCTACTTGTAAGCCCCCCATATGAGGAGAAGGCATTTGAGTAGCTCGGTTATCCGGTAGGTCCTGGTTTGGACACCAGATGGGGGCCATGTGTGATGGCTAGATGGCTTCAAATAGAGTTGGCACCCCACCAACTAGGCTATATGTAAGTGCGGGAAGGCATCCCTTGACTGACTGCACTGAGGGTAGATGGAGCATTTCTCAGGGCAGCCCACTCTCAGGTTGCGGGGCCCGTTTGGAGCCTCAGATGATCCCGGAGGGCTTTGGGCTGAACGGAGACCGTAGGTTAGTTGCTCTGTTTTGCGCACCAGTTCTATCGTATGGTCAGTGGCCCCCAGTCAACCATTTTGGGCAGACTGGGTCGGTCACCCAATTGAGCCTAACCAACTACAACTGGTGGCTATACAAGAGCAAGCCTGTGAAGCCCATTTCATCACTGGCTACAACAACCCTGATTCCTTAGCATCTAGCCTCCATCTTCTACTATTTCTAGCATGCCATCGAAGCTTCTTTCATAGGAGCGCACGGTTGGGAGGCAGCACCATCTATTGTATCAGTTCTATAGTAATCAAATTTTTGATTCTCCATACTATCTTTTTTTTTCTCTTACGTACGAGATCCTGTTATCTGTTGAGCACAGACGTTGTATTATTTTCTTACACCTCACACATGGACACTGTTAAGCTATCATACACATATGTCACACAATGATTGCATTTTTGTTACCAATGTTATTTCTTTCTCTCCATACTCTTTTGATAGTCGGCCATTTGATGACATTTGTTCTTGCAACAATCAATGATTGATACAAGTTGAATAGCCACTTCAAAAAATTTTCCAAAAATTACACATTTGAATATTAGCTTGAGGCTCCCTACTTATCATCATGTACTTTCTTTTACCAAAAACGTTTTGAGTGAGACTATGTTGATCTTGATTTGGTCCATCACTATAGTCATTGTCTTCTTCTAGGGAGCTATTGTAGATGAATGTACTAGCATTTCCCTCTTCCTTATCTTGTGTTATAGTGCCATCTTAAAAATACAACCATTTTATAGGTCAGCTAACCAATTTCATATGAAGTAATTCTTGTCCCAATTTCACATTGAATTGCAACCACATCAAAGTTCGCATCCCTTAGCTCTTGGAAGTTGATGGGCTCATAAGGGTAAACCAATAATATCAAACCTCTTCCCACATATTAACCCTCAGATGAAAACATTATTACCTTCTTGCCTCCTTGGACCATTTTAATTGTTCTATGTTTAGGATACTATTGTAGCATGACTCAAGCCTTACACCTTTTGATTGGTTTATGTTAAGACTCTCCACCATTCTTATAGTATCTTGCCATCTTAGCATGCTGCCTACTGCCTCAAGAATTATGGATGCACCTATTGAAGGATATGGAAGATGAGTTTTGTCTTGAAGCTCTATAGTAGGTAAATTGACATGCATCCTACTCCTATTAGAACTCCTCTATAAAGTGTCATAGGATCAATTGAGAAAATTTCCTTGTCCAACATGAAACCTTAAAGGAGAAGTAAAAGGTCATCTCCACAAGTCCATATTTTTTTCCTCAACTCACAAAAAGGCAAATTGCATAGAAATTTGCAATCACAAAATTGAAACAAATCATATCTCAAAATTTTGAAGAACTACAATATTTAATAATGAATGTTTCTCTTCCCCTAAAAGAGGAACTTTTTGTGAAGAGAGTGGGAGAGAAGTAAGGAGTCTCACTTGTAGCTTTCTCACATACACAATGGGGGAATACACACAAAGGTGGAGACTAAAAAACAGTTTTCCTCTTCTTAGTTGTGAAAGCCAAAAGAACTCTCTCTCTTAGTACAAAAGGAATAGATGAACCCTATATGTGGGTCTCAAACCAAACTTAGCTAACCTAGGTGGCATACTAACTGAGCCACTAACTAGAGTACATAAAGATAGCTATCATCCAGCTATTATTCATGGGCGGTGTACCAACCGCATCTGTAGCTAACAAGTTGGTGACATAAATGCACAACGGTCACCCTGGCATATCACGAGTGGAGCTTGATATCTCAACACTTTCCCTCGAGCTCAATCCTAATTCCTGCACACCAAGTAGGTCTCTACACCTAATGCCTTCATGAATATGTCAGCTACCTGATCCTCTGTGCTGACATAAACCAGATCAATAAAACCTATTAGAACCTTCTTCCACACATTTTGATAATGCACCTCAATGTGCTTTGTTCTAGCATGATAGACTGGGCTATTTGCCAAGTGTATAGTGCTCATGTTGTCACAATAAATGACAACTGGCCCATCTGTAGATTGATGCATATATAAAGTAGCTTATGCAACCAAGCTACCTCACATGCAGCCATTGCTGCACCCCTGTACTCAGCCTTTGTGCTCGACAAGAGGCAACTGTAGGCTGTTTCTTGCTACTCTAAGTGACTGCAGCACTCCCAAAAGAGAACACAGATCCACTGGTAGATCGTCTATCAGAAACCAGCCCAATCAGCATCAGTGTATCCATGCAATTGTATGTGAACCCTAGTCTCATAAAATAGTCCATACTGTAATGTGGACTTCACATACCTCAGTATGTGTCTAGCCGCATCAAAATGCGGTTTCCTTGGAGCCTACATAAACTGACTTACCAACCCAACAGCATAGCTCAAATCTAGCTTGGTAATAGTCATATAAATCAAACTTCCTACTATGCATCTGTACATAGTAGGGTCTTTCAGAAGCTCACCTGCATCTGCACTCAGCTTCACATTCTACTCGAAAGGAACTAAAATAAGGTTACAGCCTGTCATCCCATATTTGGACAGCATGTCCAATCCATACTGCCTCTGCAAAAGCCATATCCCACTTGTGGATCTAATCACCTCAATGCCCAAGAAGTAACGTAGCTCTCCCAAATCCTTCATCTCAAACTTCTACTTCAATAGCATTTTCACATGAAGGATATCTTCATCACTATCACCTGTGATGATCAAATCATCAACATAATACCTTTCTATGTTTTTCTCACATAAAGTGAGAAATTTGCCGTGGAAATTTGAAAGCCAATAGTGACAAGATACTATCCTATCTTGTCAGACCATGCTCTGGGTGCTTGCTTCAAGCCATACAAGGCTTTCTTCAACCTACAAACAAACTCAGGATGAACAACATGCACATAACCTAGTGGCTGCTCCATATAGACCTCTTCTTGCAAATCACCATGCAAGAAGGCATTCTTTACATCCATCTGATGTAAAGACCATCCCTTTGATGCAACCATAGCAATAACTACTCTTACGGTTGCCATCCTTGCAACTGGGTTGAATGTTTCTTCATAATCAATGCCATATGTCTGTGCATACCCCTTGACAACTAATCTTGCCTTATATCTGCTCACAAAACCATCTGCATTGTGCTTCACCTTATAGACCCACTTGCACCCAATTGCATTCTTGTCTTTAGGCAAAGGCACCAACTCCCATGTAGCATTTGCTTCCAAGGCATCCATTTCTTCATCCATGGCTTTCTCCCATTTTTCTTTTCCGATGGCTTGCTCAAAAGAAGTGGGTTCTGGTTCATGTATCACTTTGACCATATAGGCATAGTGAATGGCTGTAAATCCATCATATTTCAACCTATCCACAGGATACTTAACTCTAGTACACCTGCGCAAAATAGGCTCACTACCAGGTGGTCTCAAAACATCCCTTATCTTCCTTACTTCAGGTGTAACAATAGAAGGAATACCCAACTCATCATCAAGGCTTGTTTTGAGCCACTAGATTCACCATCCACATAAGAGTGACATGCATTCACATCAACCATGGGCTGATCTACTTTCTCTTTTCCCTTTCGTGATTCTTGCATACCACTATCTACATTGCTTTGACGAGATTCTCCTGATCTCAATCTGCCTGTCCATGGCAAAGTATGTGAATCACTGCTAGAGGACACTATAGGTCCACTAATATTTTGTGATTGCTGCTGTGAATTCTGTGCAGCATTACCATTTTGTGCATCTACATCATCAATCACATTTACTAGTTTATACCAGCTGGTCATCTCATCAAAAACAACATCTGTGCTCACTATAAACTTACAAGTAGAAGGATTATAGCATCTATACCCTTTCTGCTGCAGAGAATAACCAATAAAGATACACTTCTCAACTTTTGGATCCAACTTGGATCTCAACTCATATAGCACATGAACATAGGCAATGCAACCAAAAACTTTCAAATGAGAAATATCTGCTTTCCTACTAGTACACCTCTCCTCTAGCGTCATGCCATGTATTGCTGCAGTGGGAGTCCTGTTCATTATGTAGACTGCTATAGCAACTGCTTCAGCCCAATAATAATCTGGCAAGTCTTTTTCGTTGAGCATGGCATGAGCTACCTCTCCAATATGCTTGTTTTTCCTTTCTGCAAGTCCATTTTGCTGTGGGGTATGACTGCATGAATATTGCTACTTTATGCCATGCTCTTGCAGGAACCTTGCAAACTCATTTGAGAGATACTGTCCCCCTCCATTTGACCGTAGGCATTTTATTTATAGGCCTATTTCTTTTTTAACCATAGCTTTAAAAGCTTTGAAATGCCCAAACACTTCACTTTTCTTTTTCATAAAATACACCCAAACTTTTCTGTTGTAGTCATTAATAAAAGTGATAAAATAATGATAGCCTCCAATAGATGTAGCTTTAGTAGTCCACACATTAGAGTGGATTAGTTCCAATGGCCTCTTACTCTCTTAAACATGTCTAGGAAATGGTTTCCTTGCCTGTTTTCCAAATTGGCAGGCTTCACATATCTTATGCATTTTTGCAACCTTGAACTTAGGCAATCCTGCAACAATATTTTGGGCCTGCATTAATTTAAATTGCTGTACATTAACATGACCAATGCATTTATGCCAGATATCCATATCTGCAACTACACTAGTCCTATGTGCAAACATTGCTGCACTCAATTCAGGCATGTCCGCATCCAACATCTTCCCCTTTTTCTTCCCTTTTGCTATCAAGCGACCTTTATTTTTCATATCCTCAACAAAGCATCCATGAGTATTGAATCTGACTTGCAAGCCCCGCTCAACCATTTGACCAACAAAACCCAGGTTCTTGGTGATATTCGGGACATGAAATACATCAAACAGGTATTTCTTTTTCCCATCCTGCATAGACAAAGGAATTTTACCAATCTGCACAATAGGATGTGCAGTATTATCACCAGTCTCCACAAATCCTGGTCTTTCCATTTTCCTTGCATCTTGCATCCATTTTGCATGACTTGTCATGTGGTTTAATGCACTTGAGTCAACATACCACACATCATTGCTTTCTCCTACACTTGTCACAGAATTGGTCATGTGCTGCACCATAAAGAAATGCTCATTTCTGTCACCACCCTGTCTACTAGAGGATGCATAATTGCCTTGCTGCAATTTTCCATTCATGATGTCATTTTGCTTTTTGTAGCAGTCTTTAGCCATATGACCCATTTTACCACAGTAGTAGCATTCAACATTGCTGTTTGCATTTTGGCCTCTTTGCCATCCACCACGACCTCTTTGGCATCCCTGCCTCTAAAGTTACCATGTCCTCCTCCATAGGATTGGTTTTTTTGAATTTGCAGCATATTCTAATTTTTGTCACGGCTCAGACTGCTCTACCTCTGCCTCTACCTCTTCTAGCATTTGAGTAGAAGATAGCTTCTTTTGAAGTTCCTCCTAAAGAAGATGCACCACCATTTCTCTGCTCTTCAGAAATTAGAAGAGCAATCAACTCCCCAAAATCAGGAAAATTCTCACGGATGGCAATGGATGTCCGAAACTGTGCATAATCCTTTCCTAGACCATTCAAGGTCACAGAAACTAAATTATCATCTTCCACTGGTGACTCAATGGAAGCAAGTGCATCTGCAATATTCTTCATCTTCATGTGGTAGTCATTGATGCTCATATTTTCTCTCTACACATTATGTAACTCCTACTTGAGCTGCATTTTCTTAGCTTGCATATTTGTGCTATACATTTTTGTCAAAGTATCCTATGCCTCCTTCGGCATGCTTGCATCCTGAATATAATCATAGAATCTGAAATACTGATAGATAGCCAGTACATAACTTTCCTAGCTCTCTCATGGTAGCCTTTAAATGCCTGCAACTCTTGTTGATTGGCAACATTAGGAATAACTAGTTCTTGTTTAGCTTCAGTAATGAACTCCCAATAGCCTTTTCCCTTAATGAAATTCGTCATTCTAAACTTCCATGCTGGGAAGTTGTTCTTGTCAAGCTTTTCAGTGACTATCTGTGAAAGAGCATTAGACGCCATTACAGACCACTGCAAAAATATTCAGTCACTGCAAAAAACACAACTTCTGCCTCACAAGGGCAATTTTGCAAAGCTGACGAAAGTGGTATTTGACCACACAATCACTTCCTAGTGATGATTATGCATCAATAGGCAATAAGAATGATTCAGTCACTCCCAATATCTCTGAGCACAGGCATACGATGCAATTTCTGTGGTAACTTTTCACCGACCTACGAAACAGACCAACAATGTAAAGCCTTGGGGTAGAGTCCATACATTAAGACAAATGGGGCTGCATGTTTTGCACATTATATGCAAATGTAGCCATGCGAAGATACTCTTCCCAATCAAGAATTCATCGTTATAAATATAGGATCACAATCACTAAGAATCTCAACCGAAAGCCCTAAACACTAAACAATTTCACCACAAACACCTGTGCTAGTTGTTGGGTGGAAATCATAGTCTTTGCTGGAATAAGACTTACCATCTTGGTTAGTCTATCCATGACCACCCATACCATATGACATCTTGTCCACATTTAGTTCATGAAATTACAACAATATAACCCATTGAACAAATGAAAGCCCAAAATACTAAACAATTTCACCACAAACACTTGTGCTATAGCTGTGGGGTAGAAATTTTAGTCTTTGTTGGAATGAACCTAGCCATCTTGGTCAGTCTATCCCACAAGATTGTGGATCATGGTTTTGACTCACAGTGGTACCTTGATCCTGACCTACTTCTTATTGCCTTGGGTTCATGAAGATTTTGGCTCTATGGAGGTGTCCCCATAAATTTCTTATAGTGGGACCCCAAGGAGTGGATTGATGAGGAGCAGCCAGAGAAGAGCCTTCCCTTCTTTTGTTACACTAATCATGCAAAACAATAGTAATTCAATTATTTCAAAATGAAATGCATGCTTCACTAAAGTGAAATATATTCTACACAAAAGAGTCAAGCTCAAACTTATTTTACTACTCTCTCTCTCTCTCTCTCTCTCTCTCTCTCTCTCTCTCTCTCTCTTCCTCTCTCTTCCTCTCTCTCTCTCTCTCTCTCTCTCTCTCGCTCCCTCCCTCCCTCCCTCCCTCTCTCTCTCTCTCTCTCTCTCTCTCTCTCTCTCTCTCTCTCTCTCATTCTCTTTGGTCCCCTTCCCACAAAGCTTGTCGACAAGCTATGCTGGAGAGAGATACAAAAAATGTCACCATAAAATTTATTAGCCCTCTAGCATAGCTGGCCGGCAAGCTATGTCCGAGGGGTGCCAAAAATAAAAGAGAGATGATTTTTGGATACCCCCTTCAACATAGCTTGCCGACAAGCTATGTCGGAGAGGGATTAAAAATTTCCTAAAAACTAGATTTTTATTCCCCCTCTAGCTTAGCTCGGCGGTGAGCTGTATCGAGGGTAATAATATTTTTCCTTCACACCTCTATGTCCCTCCGCCCCCCCCCCCCTCTCTCTCTCTCTCTCATTTAACTCATGAGACCCAACAATCATCTATCCAATTGTTGCACATCCCTTATACAATGGAAAAGATTCCTAGAGTATTTACATGTCGTTCATGGATAGACCAAGGCTTGCGACGAGCAGCCAAAAATAGTTTAAAATTTTAGTATTTTAGAAATAGGCTTCTTTTACACTACAATAACAAAGTAGATCTACTAGATATGAGCATAGAAATTGAGCAAATATCTTTGCCTATTACTTAAATAAAAGAAAGCAAAGCATATTTTATACCCCCACTAACATAGCTCACGGCGAGCTATGTCAAAGGGCTGCCAAAAGATAAAACAAAAATGATATTTGGAGACTCCTCTAACATAGCTCATCGGCAAGCTATGTGAGAGGGGTGCCAGGAAATGAAAGAGATATTATTTTTGGAGACCCTCTAGCATAGCTTGCTAGTGAACTATGTTGTCGAGGATGTGCACATTTTTCGAGCAAAAACCTATGAGCAGAAAAGTCCAAGCGATAATGTTTAACACCAACCATGCTAGTATATTTCTCAAAGGAATATACAATTCTTTCTTAATTTCTCATTTATGGAACCATATACTTATTTATTTATCATTATAACCCTCATTTTAGAGAACGTCATCTATATATGAACAAATAGTGAACACTTTAGAGACTCCTATAAATCCCTCCCTACCATACTCTCTTTTGATGATTATGGTAATTCAATTGATTTAAAAGGTTTTCCCTTAGCTTTAGCAATCCCATATTTGAAGTATTGAGAAGCTCTCATGTAACAATGTATACCATATTCCTTAGATGAGTAGGAAAAGGATATTGAAAATCTCATGATTGAAGCCATTATTATTGATCATAAATTAATCTCTAATACATTATCAAATATGGGAAGGCAAGGGAGGTATTTTCAAAATATTTCCAATTCTCCAAACCTAAGTACTTTTAAGGAAATGTGGTCTCTACTGAACTCCTTCCTACCATAATATGAATTAGGAAAAAGTTGTAACTCTTATATACAGCTTGAAATTTCCAATTCCGCCGGCGGAATAGAGTCGGGGCAAGCTCTTCAAACCATATTCCACTAGTAGAATACACTCAAAGGGTCTATTAAAAAGACATTATATATATTTTTTAGCTCATTCTGAGGAGTTGTAAAGAGAATATTTGCTCAAAATTTCATGATCCAATGAATGGTGAAAGGAAAAGCAAGGATATTTGAAAGTCATAAAATAAGTCACCATTTGGACATTATATATGTATATTATATAAAGGTATATTTATATCTATCTCTGTTCATCAATATTTCATATTTACTTACGTATTACTTGAAATAATTTGGAATTTTGTGCTTCCCAAAAATGACTTGAGCCTATATATTTTGACCCCTCCCACCTTTTGTCCACTTGTCGCTCGGGGGTTTTCGCTCAAAAATGGAAACCCCCTATCGAAGGGGTGCAAGAAATACAAGACAGCAGATTATCTTTGGAGACCCCCCCAACATAGCTCGCTAGTGGGCTATGCTAAAGGGTATAAAAGTCTCTCTCTCTCTCTCTCTCTCTCTCTCTCTCCCTCTCTTCTCTCTTTCTCTATGCTATGTCTCCTCTCTTTCATTGTCCCTCTCTTTTTCTTTCTCTCTCCTCTCTTTCTCACTGTCCCTCTCTTTTTCTTTCTCTCTCTTAGTTTTTGGTACCCCTCCTATATAGCTCACCGACGAGTTATGCTGAAGGGGGTTTTACAAATTTTTGAATATGCCAAATGTCTTCCCTTTAACTTTGAGACTTCATTGAAAACTCTGCCCTTAGCATCCACATATCCCTCCACAACGAATCTAGAAGCTCATGCTAGTCGCAATGAAGTTTTTTGCCAATACTCATAATGTGATAAAAACTAGAACAAGGGCTTTTACTTGGGACAAATAGTGACTATGAAACGGGCACCAATGATCCTATGAGAGCATCCAATTCACAAAGAGAGATTTCAACATCATTGAATGAATGGGACGTTGGTTGATGTGGAGAGTAATATTGTAGAGAGAACTCTTTGTAGATTTCTCTCACTCCTTATGGGATTGAAGGTGTGGCAAGCATCAAGTTGTGGTAAAGCGTTAAGAAGGAAGATATCCACAAGTAATTGGCGTAGCTTCTCCAAAGCTTCCATATTTATCCCAAGTTGCAATGAGTATCCAACCAAGACCATGAGTCCCAACTGCCAGATTGAACTTCACTTACTTTGCCACAAAGATAACACATCCTGATCTCATGCTTGCCAGCTCTCCTTTTAGCCATTGAGTCACCTCCTTATTGTCCTCCAGGCTCTCTGTGAGCACCTCAATGGTGAAAGCTCTTACAATCTTAATCCCAAAGAGGAGGTGCATCATATTAAACAAAAGATATTTGACTTATGAGATGATCATTATGATGAGAATGACCATTTTGAGTAGTCTAAGTTGCTTGCCTTCATTCACATCAAGAATTACAAGCCTATCAAGTTGGATACTCCAATTCTACATTTGGACACCTTGATTAGGGGATTGCCACTAAAGAACAAATTACAAAATGGGATGAGAGATATAATTCATGTACAAGAACTTCTACCTATGTATGATGGTGACTATATTTTTTAGTCGTTTCCTATGAATGCAAACACTTGGTCTATGAGTAGAATGGAGCAAAGCAAAGATGGTCATCCATGGGTCTGATACAAGACTACAAGTATATGAAGATTCAATGGAGATGTGCAATTGTTAGTTTGTGGGGGATGATTTCTTTGTGACAATGTACATTGTGGTTTTGTTAAGTTGAAGCAAAAAATATTGTTGATTGGAAAGGGAGATTTCATATTCCATGTTTGAAGCATAGAATGAAAAGGGTACATGGAGGATTTTGTTGCTTTCATTGCAATGAGAGGCCATTATCTGAATTGGAATGTGCATCAAAGATATATTATTGTATCCCAAGTACACAAGGCTTGTTGTTCACTTGGGCTACCATAGTCATGCAATGGAAATGGGAGAGTGTAGCGAGAATGTCAAAATCATGAGAAACTTGGTGGAGGATTATGTTGAAAAGATCCCTAGAGTAGGATAGCAATGGTTTGATACAAAGGTGGCTACTAAATAGCCTAATCTCTAGAAGTGACAATGCCACAAAGTATGGGCAAAAAAGGAGGTATGTGGGACTTTGATGTTCTTTGGATAGAGACATTTAGGGTTGCTTCAAATCCAGGTGATGATTCAATTCATTCTATTTTGAAGCTAAAAGCAACATGTCAGTAACAATACTTCCATGCTTCCTTCTTTCTTGGCCAATTAATCAATACTACCAATGAGCAATGTTGCATTTTTTAAACGTCCACTACTGGAGAGGAATCGGGTGTTGATTTAGTGAGGAGGATGCAAAAAGAAGCCTGGATTTGCAACATTCGTGGGTGTGATTTGATCATGTGAGAAGGGTGTGTGGGTTGTCGACAATGGCAACACATGTGTATGAACCAAGGTATACACATTGAACACCCTTAATTTGATTTGAAATTAACTTGTTGGGGATGCGTCAATTTTACGAGCAAAAACCTATGAGCAAGTTTATACGAGCGTGTTTTTCAAGAGATTTTAAAAATAGTATTTCTTTAGGAAACATGGTTTTTACACTTTTATTTTCATTAGAACTAGATCCCTTTATCATAAAAATATACAAACTAGTCACTCATTCATTTTTACATAACATAAATCTTCTTATTCATAGACATCCCTTTGTACCCTTGTTATTACCTTAAAAAAGTATTGAAAAATAATTCATTTAAGAACGTCCCTCATAATCACTCTCAACATAATAATATTATACATAAATAATTACTTATTAAACACATTTATATCATATGGCAATATCTTTCAAGTGTTTTTATAGTATTAATAACAATATATTTATGGACATGTTTCTACAGAAGTTTAAATTACTGTAAATAAGTATTAACTTGGGCTTATATATCACTCTCATAAAATACATGTAATATTTAATACTATATATGCAAGGTTTTCCAAAATATAACCCCATAGATGTGCTCAAATGGGGTTTTCCGATCGATTTGAGTGGCTAAATGACTATATTTGGACATTGGATGTGAAAGTTATGTCACTTTTAAAAGTGCTGTCCAAGGTAGTTTCGCCAGCGAAACTACCTTGAAAGACCTTGTTCAAAGGGGTTTCGCTGGCGAAACTACCTTGATGGCTTGCTTCAATGAGTTTTCTTTGGAGAAACCCTTTCATAAAGGTAGGGTGAGAGAGGTTTTTCAATGTCACCCCCTATTAAGTAAAAAGTTGTAAGAAGGATCATAAGGGAATTTTCATAGAGAAGTCTACTCTACATGTGGGTTTCTTCAAAAGCCATCCCATTATGTTCTCACCATTCCCAAAGATTCACATAAATATTCGTGTATAAAATAGGCATTCCTATAATACTTTTCATATTTCTAAGTGAAACTATGTTTTCTTCTGATCCATTTTTGTCATATTTTTGCATAGTTGGAAGCTTTTTTTTTCCTTCGCTCAGACGCTCAGAAGATTTCGCTCGGAAAATGCTCATCCCCACTTGTTGGATGATGTTAAATCACCTTTTATTGCTACCGTATTCAAACTCTATAGACACTAGCCATTTGTGAAATGAAAGTAGAAGACTCAATAGCCTAGATTAAATTTTGGGAGACATCATATCTTGTGATAAGAAACCATGGTGTGATGGATGTTCAACTCCATGGCTTCATGGAAGATGAGGCCATGGCAGATTGGAATGTAGTTCAATAAGTATCTGGAAACTTTAAGGATCAAACTACATCGTTGTTGGGTAGGAAAAGAAGTTTCTTGTTTCATTTCAAATTAAAGCAATGTATAGTTGTCGAAGAGAGACATCGACATACAGAACTACGCAAGTCATGAAGAAATGTAGAGCATGAAGAAGATGTAAAGGAAAGACTCCAATCAAAGCCTTCTGGTGAACTGGTTGTTCAGATATCAAGCTCCACTCGTGATATGCCAGGGTGACCGTTGCGTATTTATGTCACCGACTTGTTAGCTGCAGATGTGGTTGGTACACCGCCCACGAATAATAGCTGGATGACAGCTATCCTTATCTACTCTAGTTTGTGGCTCAGTTAGTATGCCACCTTAGTTAGTTGAGTTTGGTTTGAGACCCACATATAGGGTTCTTCTATTTCTTTGTACTAGAGTTCTTTTGGCTTTCACAACTAAGAAGAGGAAAACTATTTTTAGCCTCCACCTGTGTGTGTATTCCCCCATTGTGTATGTGAGAAAGCCGCAAGTGAGACTCCTTCCCTCTCTCCCACTATCTTCACATGGTATTAGAGCCTTGTTCGTGGTAAGGAGCTCAATAAAGCAAACCAAGTTCGCGGTGTCCTTGTAAGAGGACCAGTGTTGCTTTCCTTTTTCGAGTTTGGGAGCAAATCTCTGCAAGTAGCACAGCCAGAAGTGCAAGAGTGCACTGTCTCAGATTGAGACGCCCTTCGTGGTGTGGCGAGAGGGCAGTATATGCTGCGGGCAAGGGTAAAGTCCTTGGTGACTTTATTTTTCTGATTTGAGGCCATTTTGAAGCCTGTTTTGAAGGCGGAAGTTCTTCACAGGCACTCAGAAAAAGGCCCTGTTTTTGCTGTGCGACCACTGCTCTGCTGGTTGGTGAAAAGTTGCCGCAGAAATTGCATCATATGCCTATTTGCAGAGACATTGGGAGTTTCAGAATCATGCTTGTTGCCTGTTGATGCAAAATCGTCACTAGGAAGTGACTTGCAGATCTGCCCGTGTGAGGCAAAAGCTATGTTTTTTTGCAGTGACAAAATATTTTGCAGTGTTCTGTAATGGCATCTGATTCTCTTTCATAGATTGTCACTGAAAAGCTTGACAAGAACAACTTCCAGGCATGGAAGTTTAGAATGACGAATTTCCTTATGGAAAAAGGCTATTGGGAGTTCATTACAGGAAATGAAGAAGAACCAGTTCTTCCTAATGTTCCCAATCAACAGGAAATGCAGGCATTTAAAGGATGGCATGAGAGAGCCAGAAAAGTTATGTACTGGCTGTCTATCAGTATTTCAGATTCTATGATTGTGCATATTCAGGATGCAAGTACGCCAAAGGAGGCATGGGATACTTTGGCAAAAATGTACAACACAAATACGCAAGCTAGGAAAATGCAGCTCAAACAGGAGTTGCACAATGTGCAGAGAGAAAATTTGAGCATCAATGACTACCACATGAAGGTGAAGAAAATTGCAGATGCACTTGCTTCCATTGGGTCGCCAGTGGAAGATGATGATCTAGTTTCTGTGACCTTCAATGGTCTAGGAAAGGATTATGCACAGTTCCGAACATCCATTGCCGTCCGCGAAAAATTTCCTGATTTTGAATAGTTGTTTTCTCTTCTAATTTCTAAAGAGCAAAGAAATGGGGGTGCATCTTCTTCAGGAGGAACTTCAAAAGAAACTGTCTTCTACTCAAATGCTGGAAGAGGTAGAGGCAGAGGTAGAGGAGGCCGATTTGCAGGCCATGGTAGAAATCAGAATATGCAGCAAACTCAAGAAAACCAGTCCTATGGAGGAGGACATGGTAACTCTAGAGGCAGGGGGAGCCAAAGAGGCCGTGGTGGATGGCAGAGAGGCCAAAATGCAAACAACAACGTTGAATGCTACTACTTTGGTAAAATGGGTCATATGGCTAAGGACTGCTACAAAAAGCAGAATGACATTATGAATGGAAAATTGCAGCAAGGCAATTATGCATCTTCCAGTAGACAGGGTGATGATAGAAATGAGCATCTATTTATGGTGTAGCACATGACCAATTCTGTGACAAGTGCAGAAGAACAAAATGATGTGTGGTATGTTGACTCAGGTGCATCAAACCACATGACAGATCATGTAGAGTGGATGCAAGATGCAAGGAAAATGGAAAAACCAGGATTTGTGGAGACTGGTGATGAAACTGCACATCCTATTGTGCAGATTGGTAAAATTCCTTTGTCTATGCAGGATGGGAAAAAGAAATATCTGTCTGATGTATTTCATGTCCCGAACATCACCAAGAACCTGGTTTCTGTTGGTCAAATGGTTGAGCAGGGCTTGCAGGTCAGATTTAATCCTCATGGATGCTTTGTTGAGGATATGAAAAATAACGGTCGCTTGATAGCAAAAGGAAAGAAGAAGGGAAGGATGTTTACATTGGATGCGGACATGCCTGAATTGAGTGCAACAATGTTTGCACATGGGACCGGTGTAGTTGCAGATATTGATATCTGGCATAAACGCATTGGTCATGTTAATATACAACGACTTAAATCAATGCAAGCCCAAAATATTGTTGCAGGATTGCCTAAATTCAAGGTTGCAGAAATGCATAAGGTTTGTGAAGCCTGTCAATTAGGAAAACAGGCAAGGAAACCATTTCCTAAGCATGTTCAAGAGAGTAAAAAGCCATTGGAATTAATCCACTCTGATGTGTGGACTACTAAAGCTGCATCTATTGGAGGCTATCACTATTTTGTCACTTTTATTGATGACTTCAGCAGAAAAGTTTGGGTGTATTTTATGAAAAAGAAAAGTGAAGTGTTTGGACACTTCAAAGCTTTTAAAGCTATGGTTGAAAAAGAAACAGGCCTGCAAATAAAATGCCTAAGCTCAGATGGAGGGGGAGAGTACCTCTCAAATGAGTTTGCAAGGTTCCTGCAGGAGCATGGCATAAAGGAGCAATATTCATGCAATCATACCCCACAGCAAAATGGACTTGTAGAAAGGAAAAACAGGCATATTGGAGAGGTATCTTGGGCCATGCTAAATGAAAAAGATCTACCAGATTATTATTGGGTCGAAGCAGTTGCTACAGTAGTTTACATAATGAATAGTACTCCCACTGCAGCAATACATGGCATGACGCCAGAGGAGATTTATACTGGTAGGAAACCAGACATTTCTCATTTGAAAATTTTTGGTTGCATTGCCTATGTTCATGTGCCAGATGAGTTGAGGTCCAAGTTGGATCCAAAAACTGAGAAGTGCATCTTTATTGGTTATTCTCTGCAGTAGAAAGGGTATAGATGCTATAACCCTTCTACTCGTAAGTTTACAATGAGCAGAGATGTTGTTTTTGATGAGATGAGCAGCTGGTATAAACCAATAAATGTGATGATTGATGTAGATGCACAAAATGGTAATGCTGCACAGAATTTACAGCAGCAATCACAAAATATCAGTGGACCTGCAGTGTCCTCTAGCAGTGGTTCACATACTTCACCATGGACAGGCAGATTGAGATCAGGAGAATCTCCTCAAAGCAATACAGATAGTGGTACACAGGTATCACAAAAAGGAAAAGAGAAGGTAGATCAGCCCATGTTTGATGTGAATGCAGGTCACTCTTATGTGGATGGTGAATCCAGTGGCTCAGAACAGAGCATTGATGATGAGTTGGGTATTCCTTCTGTTGTTACACCTGGAGTAAGGAAGACCAGGGATGTTTTGAGAGCACCTGGAAGTGGGCCTATTTTGTGCAGGTCTACCAGAGCTAGGTATCCTGTAGATAGGCTGAAATATGATGGATTTATAGCCATTCACTATGCATATATGGTCAAAGTGATACAGGAACTAGAACCCACTTCTTTTGAGCAAGCCATGGGAAATGAAAAATGGGAGAAAGCCATGGATGAAGAAATGGATGCCTTGGAAGCAAATGCTACATGGGAATTGGTGCATTTGCCTAAAGACAAGAATGCAATTGGCTGTAAGTGGGTTTATAAGATCAAGCACAATGCAGATGGTTCTGTGAACAGATACAAGGCAAGATTAGTTATCAAGGGATATGCACAGACATATGGCATTGATTATGAAGAAACATTCAGTCCGGTTGCAAGGATGGCAATTGTAAGAGCAGTCATTGCTATGGCTGCATCAAAGGGATGGTCTTTACATCAGATGGATGTAAAGAATGCCTTCTTGCATGGTGATTTGCAAGAAGAGGTCTTTATGGAGCAGCCACCTGGTTATGTTCATGCTATTCATCCTGAGCTTGTTTGCAGGTTGAAGAAAGCCTTGTATGGCTTGAAGCAAGCACCTAGAGCATGGTCTGACAAGATAGGACAGTATCTTGTCACTATTGGCTTTCAGATTTCCAAGGCAGATTTCTCACTCTATGTGAGAAAAACAAAGAAAGGGATTATGCTGCTTTTCATTTATGTTGATGATTGGATCATCACAGGTGATAGTGATGAAGATATCCTTCATGTGAAAATGCTATTGAAGCAGAAGTTTGAGATGAAGGATTTGGGAGAGCTGCATTATTTCTTGGGCATTGAGGTGATTAGATCACCAAGTGGATACAGCTCTTGTAGAGGCAGTATGGATTGGACATGCTGTCCAAATATGGGATGACAGGCTGTAAGCCTATTTCAGTTCCTTTGGAGCAGAATGTGAAGCTGAGCACAGATGCAGATGAGCTTCTGGAAGACCCTACTATGTACAAACGCATAGTAGGAAGTTTGATTTATATGACTATTACCAGGCCAGATTTAAGCTATGCTGTTGGATTGGTAAGTCAGTTTATGCAGGCTCCAAGGAAACCGCATTTGGATGCGGCTAGACGCATACTCAGGTATGTAAAGTCCACATTGCAGTATGGACTATTTTATGAGGCTGGGGTTCAGATACAGTTGCATGGATACACTGATGCTGATTGGGCTGGTAGTACTTTTGATAGACGATCTACCAGTGGATATGTGTTCTCTTTTGGGAGCGCTGCAGTCACCTGGAGTAGCAAGAAACAGCTTACAGTTGCCTTGTCGAGCATAGAGGCTAGGTACAGGGGTGCAACAATGGCTGCATGTGAGGTAGCTTGGTTGGATAAGCTACTTTATGATATGCATCAGTCTACAGATGGGCCAGTTGTCATTTATTGTGACAACATGAGCATTATACACTTGGCAAATAACCCAGTCTATCATGTTAGAACAAAGCACATTGAGGTGCATTATCACTATGTGCGGGAGAAGGTGTTACTAGGTCTTATTGATCTAGTTTATGTCAGCACAGAGGATCAGGTAGCTGACATATTCACGAAGGCATTGGGCGCAGAGAAGCTGCGCAAGTTCAGATACCTGCTTGGTGTGCAAGAATTGGGATTGAGCTCAAGGGGGAGTGTTGAGATATCGAGCTCCACTCGTGATATGCCAGGGTGACCGTTGTGTATTTATGTCACCGACTTGTTAGCTGCAGATGCGATTGGTACACCGCCCACGAATAATAGCTGGATGATAGCTATCCTTATCTACTCTAGCTCGTGGCTCAGTTAGTATGCCACCTTAGTTAGTTGAGTTTGGTTTGAGACCCACATATAGGGTTCTTCTATTTCTTTGTACTAGAGTTCTTTTGGCTTTCACAACTAAGAAGAGGAAAACTATTTTCAGCCTCCACCTGTGTGTGTATTCCCCGATTGTGTATGTGAGAAAGCCGCAAGTGAGACTCCTTCCCTCTCTCCCACTATCTTCACACTGGTGTTGCATACATCCAATAATTGTCTGCCTTGGATAGCTGGCTATTAAGGTGGCATGTAAGATATTCTCATTGGGGACCATACATGAATGCAATAAGTATCAAAATCATGGAGGAATGTATCTTCAGGACTTTTTAGATTAGCTTGTTTTGAAATGAGTTATCATGCATATGCTAATGTGGCCAGTGATGGGAATGTATTTTTGAATGGAATCATGCTACTTGTCGAGCTACGGGAGGGGAAGGGCTAGATTCTATTTGGAGTGATGTGTAGCTAGCTACTAGCTATATTTTTATAGGTTTAAAAACTCGCAAAACTTGCGAGGAAAAAACTCGCAACCTGCCAATGCCCGATGTTTCGCTCCAATAAGAATCTCTCAACAACCCTCTTCTGGCTCCTTCTCCCTCATCCCAAGCATCTTTGGATGGTTGCACTTATTACATTTAAGTCATCATGGCGTTGTCTTTTGACTCACTTCATTGCTCGCCAAGCAATTTTCTCTTTCTTTTGGTTTTTTCTTCTCTTTAACAAGTCTTCCCCAAACAATTCCTAGATTAGTCCACTCCATCCCTGTTATGGCTATCATACAAACTCTTTTTCCCCTGGTTACTTGCAAAACCTAGCTCCCATTGTGCCAAAATCGCATGTCTTACTCAAGCACTTCTCTTACTATTTTTCCAGACACTTCTAAAACATTACTAGTCCTTTTCGAGTAGACAATAGGTCATCACCTAGTGTGTTGTATCCTATTGGAGCAAAGGTGGGTACACACACACACACACACTTACTACTCTCCTTTTTCTTTTTCATCCACTTAACTTCTTAATTTTTCCTTTTCCTATTTTTTCTAATTCATGTTCCTTCTATCTCACAAATACTCCCTAATTTTTCCTGATTCCTCCTAATTTTTTTCCAATTTCTTTCTTAAAGCTCTCTCTCTCTCTCTCTCTTTCTCTCTCTCTCGCCGCATCTTTAACCAATTTTCTCCTATTTTTATGAAGACTCTCCTCTTCAATAAAAGAGATGCTTATCAGGACTTCACCAAGCTCTAATTTAAAAAAACATTATTGTCATTTCTTGTCAAAGCTCTTATATACTTTTTATGCAATTTCGTAGGTGCTTTACCTACATACTCAAACTCTTCCTTGATTCTATAATATTCTCTTTCTATCCTTTACCATGTTCACTATGCAAAAGGGGTTGTTGTCTTGTCTTCTCCACACACACAACAACAACAACAACAACAACAACAACAACAATTATCTCTGACATATTGATTACTTTTTGGCTAGCATGCACATGTACACTTCCACACGCTTTGGTCCTCCTAGTATTCAATTTTCCTCTTGTACTTTTAACCTTAACACCCCCCCGCCGCCCCCCCTAATTTTTAATGACCTATTAAACCTTTTATTCTTTTTTATTGCAAGCTTTAATCCTCCCCCCTATTTACATAATTGTACTAGACACACTTAGGGTCCTTCATTTTTTTGTAATAAATAAGACAACATACTTTCATATACCAAGCCACATCTTATCTTACTATGTCCTTAAGGGTTGCCACAGGGTAGGACAAGGTAGATTGGAGGTGGAGAGTGAGGGTAGGAGTGGAGACAGGGCTAGGAGATGTGCCATGTAGCAACACGACTAATGAGAAGGCAGCAAGTTCTATACATTACCACTTGGCACACTCAGAGAGCTACAACAAGATGACACATAGAGACTCTAAACATCCCAATGACATGTGGCCCAATGGGCACATCTACTGACCATGTCTCAAAAATCTAATGTGGCAGCCTCCCAAACCAGCAAGAAATGATGTGGTAGTACAAACAGAGGATTTCATAGGTTTGTTAGAGCGGCACAGTAGCAGTGTAAACTTCGACATGCAGCATCACACATAGCCAGCATAACTATTGCTACCGAGATTTATGAACCAAACAATGTAGTGACCAAAGAGTTGGGACTACCATATGGCATGATGATACTGCCATATTGACACATTCATATTGACACATTGCATGGGTCCTGAAGATGCACCCAATTGCACAATCACGTCTAGGCAACATGTGTGTGTGTGTGTGCGCATGCATGCATGTGTGTGTGTATGTGTGCGCTTGTGGTTATGCACACACATGTGTGCAATATTTAAATGTATACATATATACATGCATGCATGCATGCATATGTAGGTACATACATACATACATGCATGCATATGTAGGTACATACATACATACGTACATGCATATGTATGTTGGCATACATATGTACATACATACATACATGCATGCATGCATGCATGGATGCACAAATGCACGCACATGCACATGCACATGCACACGTGTGCGTGTGCACACACACACACATGCATACACCACACACATGCATGCATGCGCATGTGTGCACATGTGCACACACACACACACATGCATACATGCATGTATATATGCATACACCACATGCGCACACATACACACACAATTTATCTCTGACATATTGACTACTTTTTGGCTAACATGCACACATACACATGCATGCGCTTTGGCCCTCCTAGTATTCAATTTTTGTCTTGCACTTTTAACCTTAACACCCCCCCCTTATTTTAATTCCACTCCCCTTATTTTTTGATGACCTATTGAACCTTTTATTCGGTTTTATTTCAAGATTTAATCCTTCCCCCTATTTACATAATTGTACTAGACACACTTAGGGTACTTCATTTTTTTGTAGTAACACTTGCTTTGTCTTCCACTGCCCCCTACCCCTCTCTCAACACCCTTTAGTCCTTAAATGGATACTTGCATATATATATATATATATATATATATATATATACATACATACATATACATACATACATATATGTATATATATATATATATATATATATATATATATATATATATATATGTATATACATATGTGTGTGTGTGTGTGTGTATGCATGTATGTATGTATGTATGTATGTATGTATGTGTGTAAAATTAATTTCCCCCCCACTTTGAATATAAGATTTGTTTTCTAACCATTCATTTGTTAATCCTTGAATATAAGATTTGTTTTATAACCTTTCATTTGTTGTTAATCCTTTGTTTCCTCCCCTATTACTACAACCGCTAAATTGTGTGTATATATATTTAAAATCCTACCCTTTTACCACTTTTTCCAACCTAGCCACCGCACCGCCCATTCCTCTCTTTGTAACTCATATGTACCCCCATGCAGGTAACCACCTCTTTTTCTTGCTCATACATTTTGCTTTGCCATCTTATGGGATTCCTCCCTGCTCCAGAGCCTCATCATTTCACGTAAATTTTGTTTCTATCTACCTACATACTTGCTAAATGTTTGCACCTTATTCTAGACAACGCTCCATGCATACACACGCTAACGAGCTACAAATCCTAAAGGATTACCAAACACAATCAATTTCTATGAACATTGGCCATTATACACTTCCAACCTTGCTTGCTACAATGCTCATTGTCCTTTCTTATGTAACTCCTTTTTAAGGACTCTCAAGCATCCTCTCCTTCATCTCCATCTTGCAGACTCTCTTCCTAGCCTTCTTCTTACCCTTGTGCCTTCTTTTCAACCTATAACAATGTCACATTTTATCTAATTGCAAGCTTATTCATTGGCCACCCTTCTCTCATAGGTCTTACTTCAGCCCAACTCTTTTTAATGCTTGACCGTTGTGCATTTATGTCACCGACTTGTTAGCTACAGATGCGGTTGGTACACCACCCATGAATAATAGCTGGATGATAGCTATCCTTATCTACTCTAGCTTGTGGCTCAGTTAGTATGCCACCTTAGTTAGTTGAGTTTGGTTTGAGACCCACATATAGGGTTCTTCTATTTCTTTGTACTAGAGTTCTTTTGGCTTTCACAACTAAGAAGAGGAAAACTATTTTTAGCCTCCACCTTTGTGTGTATTCCCCCATTGTGTATGTGAGAAAGCCACAAGTGAGACTCCTTCCCCTCTCCCACTATCTTCACATGGTATCAGAGCCTTGTTCGTGGTAAGGAGCTCAAGAAAGCAAACCAAGTTCGTGGTGTCCTGGTAAGAGGACCAGTGTTGCTTTCCTATTTCGAGTTTGGGAGCAAATCTCTGCAGGTAGCACAACCAGAAGTGCAAGAGTGCACTATCTCAGATTGAGACGCCCTTCGCGGTGTGGCGAGAGTGCAGTATATGCTGCAGGAGTTCGAGGCCATTTCGGTGCCCGTTTCGAATGCGGAAGTTCTTCGCATGCACTCAGAAAAAGGCCCTGTTTTTGCTGTGCGCAACTAGTCGGTTAAAAGTTGCCGCAGAAATTGCATCGTATGCCTATGTGCAGAGATATTGGGAGTTGCAGAATCATGTTTGTTGCCTGTTGATGCAAAATTGTCACTAGGAAGTGACTGTGTGGTCAAATACCACTTTCGTCAGTCTTGCAGATCTACCCGTGTGAGACAAAAGCTGTGTTTTTTGCAGTGACAGAATATTTTGCAGTGTTCTGTAATGGCATCTGATTCTCTTTCACAGATTGTCACTGAAAAGCTTGACAAGAACAACTTCCAAACATGGAAGTTTAGAATGACAACTTTCCTCATGGGAAAAGGCTATTGGGAGTTCATTACAGGAAATGAAGAAGAACTTGTTCTTCCTAATGTTCCCAATCAACAGGAAATGCAGGCATTTAAAGGATGGCATGAGAGAGCTAGAAAAGTTATGTACTAGCTGTCTATCAGTATTTTGGACTCTATGATTGTGCATATTCAGGATGCAAGTATGCCAAAGGAGGCATGGGATACTTTGGCAAAAATGTACAGCACAAATACGCAAGCGAGGAAAATGCAGCTCAAATAGGAGTTGCACAATGTGCAGAGAGAAAATTTGAGCATAAATGACTACCACATGAAGGTGAAGAAAATTGTAGATGCACTTGCTTCCATTGGGTTGCCAGTGGAAGATGATGATCTAGTTTCTGTGACCTTGAATGGTCTAGGAAAGGATTATGCACAGTTCCGGACATCCATTGCCATCCGTGAAAAATTTCCTGATTTTGAAGAGTTGTTTGCTCTTCTAATTTCTGAAGAGTAGAGAAATGGGGGTGCATCTTCTTCAGGAGGAACTTCAAAAGAAACTGTCTTCTACTCAAATGCTGGAAGAGGTAGAGGCAGAGGTAGAGGAGGCCGATCTGCAAGCCCTGGTAGAAATCAGAATATGCAGCAAACTCAAGAAAACCAGTCCTATGCAGGAGGACGTGGTAACTCTAGAGGCAGGGGGAGCCAAAGAGGCGGTGGTGGATGGTAGAGAGGCCAAAATGCAAACAGCAATGTTGAATGCTACTACTATGGTAAAATGGGTCATATGGCTAAAGACTGCTACAAAAAGCAGAATGACATTATGAATGGAAAATTGCAGCAAGGCAATTATGCATCTTCTAGTAGACAGGGTGATGACAGAAATGAGCATCTATTTACGGTGCAGCACATGACCAATTCTGTGACAAGTGCAGAAGAACGAAATGATGTGTGGTATGTTGACTCAGGTGCGTCAAACCACATGACAGGTCATGCAGAATGGATGCAGGATGCAAGGAAAATGGAAAAACCAGGATTTGTGGAGACTGGTGATGATACTGCACATCCTATTGTGCAGATTGGTAAAATTCCTTTGTCTATGTAGGATGGGAAAAAGAAATACCTGTCTGATGTATTTCATGTCCCGAACATCACCAAGAACCTAGTGTCTGTTGGTCAAATGGTTGAGCAGGGCTTGCAGGTTAGATTCAATCCTCATGGATGCTTTGTTGAGGATATGAAAAATAATGGTCGCTTGATAGCAAAAGGAAAGAAGAAGGGCAGGATGTTTACGTTGGATGCGGACATGCCTGAATTGAGTGCAGCAATGTTTGCACATCGGACCGGTGTAGTTGCAGATATTGATATCTGGCATAAACACATTGGTCATGTTAATATACAGCGACTTAAATCAATGCAGGCCCAAAATATTATTGCAAGATTGCCTAAATTCAACGTTGCAGAAATGCATAAGGTTTGTGAAGCCTGTCAATTTGGAAAACAGTCAAGGAAACCATTTCCTAGGCATGTTCAAGAGAGTAAAAGGCCATTGGAATCAATCCACTCTGATGTGTGGACTACTAAAGCTGCATCTATTGGAGGCTATCACTATTTTGTCACATTTATTGATGACTTCAGCAGAAAACTTTGGGTGTATTTTATGAAAAAGAAAAGTGAAGTGTTTGGGCACTTCAAAGCTTTTAAAGCTATGGTTGAAAAAGAAATAGGCCTGCAAATAAAATGCCTAAGGTCAGATGGAGGGGGAGAGTACCTCTCAAATGAGTTTGCAAGGTTCTTGCAGGAGCATGGCATAAAGCAGCAATATTCATGTAGTCATACCCCACAGCAAAATGGAATTGTAGAAAGGAAAAATAGGCATATTGGAGAGGTATCTAGGGCCATGCTAAATGAGAAAGATCTACCAGATTATTATTGGGCTGAAGCAATTGCTACAGCAGTTTACATAATGAACAGGACTCCCACTGCAGCAATACATGGCATGACGCTAGAGGAGATGTATACTGGTAGGAAACCAGACATTTCTCACTTGAAAATTTTTGGTTGCATTGCCTATGTTCATGTGCCAGATGAGTTGAGGTCCAAGTTGGATCCAAAAGCTGAGAAGTGCATCTTTATTGGTTATTCTCTACAGTAGAAAGGGTATAGATACTATAACCCTTCTACTCGTAAGTTTATAGTGAGAAGAGATGATGTTTTTTATGAGATGAGTAGCTGGTATAAACCAGTAAATGTGATGATTAATGTAGATGCACAAAATGGTAATGCTGCGCAGAATTCACAGCAGCAATCACAAAATATCAGTGGACCTGTAGTGTCCTCTAGCAGTGGTTCACATACTTCGCCATGGACAGGCAGATTAAGATCAGGAGAATCTCCTCAAAGCAATGCAGATAGTGGTACGTAGCTATCACGAAAAGGAAAAGAGAAGGTAGATCAGCCCATGTTTGATGTGAATGCAGGTCAGTCTTATGTGGATGGTGAATCCAGTGGCTCAGAACAGAGCATTGATGATGAGTTGGGTATTCCTTCTGTTGTTACCCCTGGAGTAAGGAAGACCAGGGATGTTTTGAGAGCACCCGGAAGTGAGCCTATTTTGCGCAGGTCTACCAGGGTTAGGTATCCTATGGATAGGCTGAAATATGATGGATTTACAGCCATTCACTATGCCTATATGGTCAAAGTGATACAAGAACCAGAACCCACTTCTTTTGAGCAAGCCATGGGAAATGAAAAATGGGAGAAAGCCATGGATGAAGAAATGGATGCCTTGGAAGCAAATGCTACATGGGAATTGGTGCCTTTGCCTAAAGACAAGAATGCAATTGGCTATAAGTGGGTTTATAAGATCAAGCACAATGCAGATGGTTCTATGAACAGATACAAGGCAAGATCAGTTGTCAAGGGGTATGCACAGACATATGGCATTGATTATGAAGAAACTTTCAGTCCGGTTGCAAGGATGGCAACCGTAAGAGCAGCCATTGCTATGGCTGCATCAAAGGGATGGTCTTTACATCAGATGGATGTAAAGAATGCCTTCTTGCATGGTGATTTGCAAGAAGAGGTCTTTATGGAGCAGCCACTAGGTAGGATCATGCTCTTCATCCTGAGTTTGTTTGCAGGTTGAAAAAAGCCTTGTATGGCTTGAAGCAAGCACCTAGAGCATGGTCTGACAAGATAGGACAGTATCTTGTCACTATTGGCTTTTAGATTTCCAAGGCAGATTTCTCACTCTATGTGAGAAAAACAGAGAAACGTATTATGCTGTTTGTCATTTATGTTGATGATTTGATCATCACAGGTGATAGTGATGAAGATATCCTTCATGTGAAAATGCTATTGAGGCAGAAGTTTGAGATGAAGGATTTGGGAGAGCTGCGTTATTTCTTGGGCATTGAGGTGATTAGATCACCAAGTGGAATACAGCTCTTGCAGAGGCAGTATGGATTGGACATGCTGTCCAAATATGGGATGACAGGCTGTAAGCCTATTTCAGTTCCTTTGGAGCAGAATGTGAAGCTGAGCACAGATGCAGGTGAGCTTCTGGAAGACCCTACTATGTACAGATGCATAGTAGGAAGTTTGATTTATATGACTATTACCAGGCCAGATTTAAGCTATGCTGTTGGATTGGTAAGTCAGTTTATGCAGGCTCCAAGGAAACCGCATTTGGATGCGGCTAGACGCATACTCAGGTATGTGAAGTCCACATTGCAGTATGGACTATTTTATGAGGCTGGGGTTCAGATACAGTTGCATGGATACACTGATGCTGATTGGGCTGGTAGTATTTATGATAGACGATCTACCAGTGGATATGTGTTCTCTTTTGGGAGTGCTGCAGTCACTTGGAGCAGCAAGAAACAGCCTACAGTTGCCTTGTTGAGCACAGAGGCTGAGTACAGGGGTGCAGCAATGGCTGCATGTGAGGTAGCTTGGTTGCATAAGCTACTCTATGATATGCATCAGTCTACAGATGGGCCAGTTGTCATTTATTGTGACAACATGAGCAGTATACACTTGGCAAATAACCCAGTCTATCATGCTAGAACAAAGCACATTGAGGTGCATTATCACTATGTGTGGGAGAAGGTTTTACTAGGTCTTATTGATCTATTTTATGTCAACATAGAGGATCAAGTAGCTGACATATTCACGAAAGCATTGGGCACAGAGAAGCTGCGCAAGTTCAGAGACCTGCTTGGTGTGTAGGAATTGGGATTGAGCTCGAGGGGGAGTGTTGAGATATCGAGCTCCACTCGTGATATGCCAAGGTAACCGTTGTGCATTTATATCACCGACTTGTTAGCTACAGATGCGGTTGGTACACCGCCCAACGAATAATAGCTGGATGACAGCTATCCTTATCTACTCTAGCTTGTGGCTCAGTTAGTATGTCACCTTAGTTAGTTGAGTTTGGTTTGAGACCCACATATAGGGTTCTTCTATTTCTTTGTACTAGAGTTCTTTTGGCTTTCATAACTAAGAAGAGGAAAACTGTTTTTAGCCTCCACCTTTGTGTGTATTCCCCCATTGTGTATGTGAGAAAGCTACAAGTGAGACTCCTTCCCTCTCTCCCACTATCTTCACAGTACGTGGCTCAGCCACTTGGGTTTGAGACCCCCCATTCTGATAATAATGTAAGTTGAAGAAGGATCTGTAGGGCTGAAACAGGCCCCAAGAGCATGGTACCAATGAATAGACAAATTCTTTCATAAATTAAACTTCAAAAGATGTGCCTCAGATGCTAACTTGTATGTGTACAGGAAAGGTGGAAAATATGCTATTATTGTTCTATATGTGGATGATCTCCTTATTACAGGTGACTATGAAGACATGATCCAACAGACAAGAAAAGCATTGAGCACTGAGTTTGAGATGACAGACTTAGGCTTGATGCACTATTATTTAGGGATTGAAGTCTGGCAAGAGCCAGGCAAGATCTTCATCTCTCAACATAAATATTCAAGGGAGGTCTTGAAGGCATTTGGTATGTCTGAGTGCAAGGAGATAGCTACACCTATGGAGGTAAATGCGAGGTTGTCTATGGAGGATTCCTCACCACCAGCAGACATCGGGAGGTATAGGAAGTTGGTTGGTAGTCTCATCTATCTGTGCAACACCAGACCGGACATCAGTTTTGCTATTGGCGTTTTGAGCAGGTTCTCCAATAAGCCCCCGGAGAATCATTGGAATGCAGGGATGCAGGTGCTCAGGTATGTGAAGGGCACTCTTGATTATGGCATCACCTATGGTACGGGCACTTCCTTGGCTGGTCATTGTGACTCAGATTGGGTTGGAGATGTTGATTCTAGGAAATCAATTTCTGGATATTGTTTCTCTTTAGGTTCGAGTATCCTCTCTTGGATTAGTAAGAAACAACCAACAGTGGCATTGTCTTCTACCGAGGCTAAGTACAAGGAAGCATGTTTTGCTGCATGTGAAGCAGTGTGGCTGAGGAGGATCTTATGGCACATGGGAATGCAAGAGGATGAGGCAACTGTTCTGAGGTGTGACAAGTAATTTAACAGTTCATTCTCTTTCTATGAGCAGTCTTGGAGCTCGCACTCTCTCTTTTTCTCTCTCTTGAGTGTCTCTCCCCTTTTTCCATTGCTCTCTCTTCCAAAGTGCTCAAAAGTGTTGTCTATTCGGCCGCTCATTGCGCATACATGGTTTATCCATTTCCCGAGCCATGAAGGGAGCTCTTCCTTCCCTACTAGGCAAACTCTATGGGACTTGGATCGTTGATGAAGTCTGAGCATGGAGGGAGCATTCTCCCAAGTCGGCATCAGTAGAACGAGTAGGTGTTTTTCATGACCATTCGACCCCTTGTTAGATTTTGCTCATAACTTTTTACTCAATGATTCGATTTTGACAAAACTTATATCAGCACGAAGCTCTCTTTAAGAAATATCATCCTATGTTTTTAGTCTTTGTATTAGATGTCATGCCAAAAAGCTATGTCTCTGTGTGTGTGACTATTTCTATTCCAGATAGTTTTTACCCCCTTCCAGTAAAATGCCCATAACTTTTCAGCCGCTTCTTTGTTTCTTACAAAACTTATATCAGAGCGAAGCCCATTTCAAGACATCACAATATGTGTTTAAATATTTTATATCATGTCTCTAATAGAAGTTATAGGCCTTTGTGTCAGATGATAGTTTGTAGAGTGTTTTGAGCTACTTGTAAAGGTATCTATGAAGGAGGTACAATATTTCCCCAAAACCTACCCATTCGACCCAATCAAACACTTCAGACTCCTAGATATATCAGTTCATTTCATGTTGAGACACAAGATCTTCTTTCAACAACGTATTGATCTTCTCTTTGGCACAAACCAGCTTGCTGGCCTCCGCTGATCCTTTCCTTCTCCCTATGCTAAGGACAACATCACTTGGGATGTTACCATCTTCATTCTCATTTAAAGGAGGAAAGTATGTTGTGGTCTCTTGGCATGAAATATTTGTTTAATTTTTCCTTTTCTAGTGATAAAGATCTCCGCCACTTAGTTTGAAAGCAGTAGGAAGTGAAGAGGTGCGTGAAGTTTATTACCCCCACCTTCATGTCACATCTTTTGGTGGAGACACTGGGTACGTTTGGTATTGGATTCATCCCACTTTAATAAATGGTATTGGATGGAGTGTATGGCATGTTATGCCTAAAATAGGCATGTGTTTTTCTGATGTGATAAAGGGGATGCATGGAACAACTCCTTTAGAAGAGATTGCATCCCATTTAAGAGAACTAGAAGATTGTGAAGGTGATGCTCAAGCTATTCGCATAGTCATCATGATCATATCCTTGATGTTTTCACTCTTGAATATGTTGGTGAATAGACAATGCCATTAGGCACAATAATAGATTGAGGATTGATTCATGCATTGGCATCTTGATGTGAAGAAGAGTTGAGTCTTTGGGTGGTTTCCGACTATAACAGTGGAGTGGTGATTCTCAATGCTTTCAACTTCTTTTGCTATGCAAATGATGAAGAGTACAATATCCTGAAGTTGTTATGTGCACTTCCAATTATGAGAAGGGTGATTCTTGAATATATGCAATGTTTTCATGGTGCTGGTTGGTCACTTATTTTTGAAGATTTGATTGAGGATCACATTGTGGAGGGTTTTCAACAAGTGGTTATGCATTATACGTTGGTCTTGGTATACTAAGGCTCTGTGGGATCATGTTTGGATCTTGCTTGGGATATTATTTGGATCTTGGTGTTTCCTTTTTGTATTTCATCATGGTGAAGATTCTAGTGTTTCGAGGGACCCAAGGGGAAGACTCGAAGTCTTATCTTTGGGAATTTGTTCTAGGCTTCCGGCTTTCGAGATGGCCCATGTAGGATGGGGTAGAGATTTCGCCCAATTTTCTTTAAGGTGTAGCCTTGAGTTGTCATGAGGCATTGTTGGACTCTACCAAGGAGGATTGGGACCAAGTTGTGGCTATAAGAAGCAGAGATTTGGGATAGTGGCATTGCCAAATTCTTTGATGTTGCAACTCGACTGGTTCTTTCAAGGAGAGGGTGAGATGGTCTCGGCATTGGCAATCCGATGTCAAGCTTTATGGACAAAGTATGAAAGGGAAGATTTGCGAGCTGTGGCATCTGCATCATTGGCCCCTCAAAGTCTTGCAGGGATGGAGCACTTAAAGATGAGCAAATTTATGATGGCTTTGGAGCCTTGTCTTTGCTCAAAAGTAATGAGTAAAGATCCAATGACATACGTGGAGGCACTCTGCATTGCAACCAAGAAAAAAGCTTCTCTACAGATCGAATCCTCTTTTGTGTCTTCACTAGCTTCAACTTCTAAGGTGGAGGTAATGGAGCTTCAACTTCTAAGGTGGAGGTAACGGGAACACCTTAGGTACCAAAGTCCTTTGAGTTAGATCACACTATCTCCCAATTGATAGCAGAGTTTTTGATTTAAAATTGCATTTGGTTAATGCACGACAACTGAGAGCACCCAAGAGTGAGGATGGGCCTTGAGATAAGAGTGGGGTCACTTGCTATGAATGTAATGAAAAAGGTCACTATCGCCCTGAGTGTCCTAGATTGAGAAAGAAAGAAGAAAAACAAGTATTCTTGATAGAGGCTTCTTCATGGGATGAGGAAAGAGAGGTAATGATGGCTAAATGAGGGCGTGGTAAAGCAAAAGAAGAAGAAGAAAGTAAGGAAGAAGTAGATGTGGAACATCAGGAAGAGGAACGTCATATAGTAAGAAAAAGAAGGCATCTAGAAGGACAACTATCCAGTCAGACTTTCCTTTAGGACAAGGCATTGGAAGCTATGACTTGTTGTCCAACCTTAAAGAAAAGGAATCTCATATCAACTTTGGTTAGTTACTTGCTTTGTCTCCAAAACTACAAAAAGAATGGGAAAAGCTAGCAAGCACAAGGGCGCCAAAGAAGAAAAAGAAGAAAAATGCCCTTTCTGTTGTTCAAAAGGTAAATATAGATGTTGGTGATGATATATCTGTGGTTGATATGATCATTGATGGTCAAGTGATTTCTAATGCTTACATTGATGGAGGTGCATCAATTAATGTCATGAGTGAGAATACCATGATAGATGCTGATTTAAAATATGCTAATACTACCTCTTTTGGCTGACAACACTAGGGTAAAGACCTTGGGAGTTGTGAAGAATCTAGAAGTGGATGTATTTGGAATTTCTATGCTGACTGCTTTTAAGGTGATCCCTACCAAGCATTTATCACTTGAGAAAGTTCATAAGGATGTTTTTGGATGATTTTTTCATTTATTCTCGGCACATAGATCATATGGAGAAGTTAAAAATGGCTTTAGCTAATTGATGAAGCAAAAGGGTGTTTAAATCCTAGCAAGTGTCATTTGGCTTAAACAAAAGTAGTTTTGTTGGGGCATATTGTGCCTGAAGAAGGATTGCAAATGGATCCTGACAAAGTTCAAGCAATCATATCATTGCCAAGTCCTAACAAGTGTGGCTGGTGTTCGCAAAATTCTAGGAAAGAGCAAGTATTATCAATGCTTTTGTGATGATTTCATAGAGATAGTGTAGCCCATGAACTTATTGACAAGAAAAGGAGTTTCTTTCCAATCGGGTGTGGTGCAATATGAGTCTTTTTAGCAACCTAAGGAGGCCATGAGTAAGGGCCCAATATTGAATCCCCCTGATTGGTCTCAAGAATTTTATGTAAATCCAAGTGTATCTTTGCATTCAGTTGGTACAATATTGCTACAAAAAGGAGAGGTAGGTAGAATGCAACCCATCGCATATGCCAACCAACACCTTCTAGAGGTGGAAACTGTTGGAATACTGAAAAGAAAGAGTAGAGTGGACACAAACTCAGAATACTTGCTTATAGAATGAAGAAGAAAGAGGTCCTTAAGTAGGCACCTCATACAAGGTCACTGACATCACTGATGACCTCAAAGCTCCTCAATCATCTCCTCAATCTGCTCCTAGATTCACTCAATCATCCTATGTGGCTTTTCCACCACCTAACTGTGCTTGTGGGCACCTAACTGTGCCTCTAGCACTCACACATAGAAATTTATTTATTTTTTTTTTAAAAAAAAAAAAAAAGATGATTGAGTGAATCTAGGAGCAGATTGAGGAGATGATTGAGGAGCTTTGAGGTCATCAGTGATGTCAGTGACCTTGTATGAGGTGCCTACTTAAGGACCTCTTTCTTCTTCATTCTATAAGCAAGTATTCTGAGTTTGTGTCCACTCTACTCTTTCCTTTCAGTATTCCAACATGGTATCAGAGCCCTTTGATCCCCCTTGAGCCCATTTCTGCCACATCATCATCTTCTTCTTCATCTTCTTCTTCTCCATTTTCCTCTTTCTTCCCAAAATCTTTGAGAGCTTGGTTCTCCATCTACAAACAGCCATTGCCCAAACCCTCTGAGCTGGAAACTCCTCTAGTATGGGCGAACTTCCACCTGCAAGCAATTGAAGAAAAAACGTCTGTGGTGGCTGCCATTCTCCAAACAGCGAATTTCTTCTGTTGCTCAATACTCCCTGCATACTCCACCATTGCCTGAGCCCTCTTAGGAGTGGATGGGCGACCTCAAGACGAAGATTTTGAGTCATTTTTCAGGTCATTTGGTTCAGTAACGAGGGAGAAATCGTCAAAACTCAGTTTCAGCCTGTAGCAACTCTCCCGGGCAAAAGTGCGCACCATTTCGTCCAACCTCTGTGCTGGACCTTATCTGGTATATGAGCTTTCTTTTGCTTCAGAAAGCCCTCTTTTCCTTTCTTTGAAGAGTGAGCTACAAGCCCTCCAAGTTCAGCTTTTCAGTTTTGACAGTTTTGGACAAGTTTTTGAAGATGATGCTACATAAAATGCTACTCTAGCATTTCTGGTTTTTTGAAGCTTTCAATAACTTCAGTACAAGTGTGGATTCAGTTTTGTTTTGACTTGCTAGACCTGGTTTTGATTGGAAAATGTTTATTTCATCCACTTCTATGAAGCATGTAAGAAGAAGCATCATTGTTTGAAATCTAGTCACTACTATTTGCTACATTAAGTGCTCATATTTTGGAAGTCTTTCAGTTATTTTTGCCTTGTAAGAGAGATAGACACTGCCCAATATCTGGGTTAGACCCTCTCATGGCTACCATATATAATCTTGAGAAGTTCAATGGAAAGGGGTTCCATACATGGCAAATGAAGGTAAAATTTGCATTAATGCGGGAGAACTTATGGGGACTTGTCAAATCTACTCCTACCGCTTCTTCTACGGCCTCAAATGCTGGGGAATCTTCAGCTCCGACACGACCGGCAAGGGATCCAGCAAGAGAAGAAAAAAGCATATGGTATAATTGCTTTAGCTTTGGGTGATGATTACATACATCATATATCTGACTTGGAGTCTCCATCGGAAGCTTGGCAGAAGCTAGATTTGATTTTTGGTGCAAGCTCTCATATTTCTAAACTATCACTTAAAATCTCTTTCTTTGAATTAAAGATGGCAAGTGATACTACTTTAGCTGCCCATGTCAACTATATGCGGAGTCTTATGACTCAGTTAGCTTCTATCAACTCTCCTATCACCCCTGATGATGCTATGGCAGTACTACTTAAGAGTATGCCTGAAAGCTTTGATCACATTGTAAGCACTTTGAAGAATCTTCCCAATCCAAACCTTGAAGGCATTATCTCAGCTCTCCAAGAAGAAGAAAGACACATGGAGTTAAGGAAAGGCAATGACACTGCTTATGTTATGAAATTCCAGAAGGGCAAGTACTCTCCTTGCAATCACTGTGGAAAGACAAATCACCTTTCAAAGGACTGCTTCAAAGTTAATCCATGTAAGCACTATGGCAAAAACAACCATAGTGAGAAGTTCTGCAGAGCCAAAGCAAAGACAGAAAATGCAAATCTACTTACAGTTAATGAGCCTCCACAAGATGAGGCATCCTTTGAAGATTATGCATTTTAAATTATCTCGATGTATGCTCCAGATCACTCTTTTTATGTCAAGGTACTCAGCCTGGATAGTCCTCCAAAATGAATGAAAATAAATTATTGTGTGTTGTGTTTTGTGTGTTTTGTAAACACCTCTGGTCACCTTATGATGTAGGCCATGTGTATGTTTGTTCCATGGTACCTCCTACAGACATTGTGTGCATGTACATGTAGGAGAGATAACCATTGGAAGGTCTGTTTGTATCCCTTTCTGTTTACCTTACACCCAAGGAAACCCTTGCTAGCATGAGAACCTAGCCATAGATTTATCCTTGACCACCATGAGATGGCATGAGAAACTATGAGACTAGATGTATCCTTGACATAGCCTGAGGCATTTCCTTGAGGGGGGGTTTGTTGGGATATCTCAAGGTGTATGCCTCAGGCACACCTTATATTTCTATGTGTGAGTGCTAGAGGCACAGTTAGGTGCCCACAAGCACAGTTAGGTGGTGGAAAAGCCACATAGGATGATTGAGTGAATCTAGGAGCAGATTGAGGAGATGATTGAGGAGCTTTGAGGTCATCAGTGATGTCAGTGACCTTGTATGAGGTGCCTACTTAAGGACCTCTTTCTTCTTCATTCTATAAGCAAGTATTCTGAGTTTGTGTCCACTCTACTCTTTCTTTTCAGTATTCCAACAGAAACAAGGTATGTAGAAATGGAGCAACAAGCTCTCTCTTTGGGTCTGAAAGTTTCTCTCCTATTTATTGCCCCGACCATTTTTCTTCCTTACCTCTCAGACTATGTTAGCATATCAGTCCTCATTTGAAGGATCTTAATCAGAAGGATATGGCACTATGTAGTCAGTTTGATTTTTGCAAGTTTGTTCATATAAACATAAAATAAAATCAAAAGGCAAATGAGTTACCTACTCAAGCCATTGTAGTACAAGATGGGGGGGTGGTTTCTTTGGTAGACTCTGGATAGCCAGAATTGCAAGATGTTTACCAATATGTGGAAGAAGGCATGTTTCCTCAAGGGCTAACTCCACAACAAAAGCAAAGATTGGTAAGGTAGGGTCGCCCCTATACTATTGTTGATGACATTTTTTATAACTTGGGAAAAGATAAGCTTATTCGTCAAGTGGTCCATCCCACAGAAACTAGGAGAACCCAAGAAATGTGTCATGAATGCTCCGATCATTTTGCTTCAGCGAGAACAGCTAGGAGATTTCTTAATGCAGGTTACTTTTGGCCATGCCTCCATAAGGATGTATATGAATGGTGTTGAAGTTGTACAATATGCCAAAAGTTTGGAAGGCGCTAGTTGATCCCTGGGCCCTTGAAGCCTATTCTAGCATATGGACCTTTTGAAAGGTGGGGGTTGAACTTTGTGGCACCACTCAGGGGGGAGGCACTTGAAAGGAGTAGCCACCTCGTGCTTCTAGATGCATGGAAGGAGTGCTTCTAGATGTGTGGAAGGAGTGGTAGGCAAGAGTTCTGGGCTAAAAGGTGATAAATGCTACCTACACCTCCAATTTTCAATAAACGTGTGAGTTGAAGGCTAAAAGGTGACAAATGGTACCTACTCCTCCAGTTTTCAATAAACGTGTGAGTTGAAGATTGGTGGCCATAGATTATGCAACTCAATGGGTAGAGGCCAAGGCCACAGTCAATAACAAGGTAGGAACTATTGTAAAATTTCTATTTGACCAAATTTGTTCATGCTTTGATTGTCCTTTGGAAATTCTCATTGATGGAGTAACCTCTTTTAGAAATTAACTACTTGAAGATGTGGTGCATAAGCTATAGATAAATCATAGCATGTCCACACCATACTATCCCCAATGCTATGGCTTGGCTGAGAAAATAAATGGATTGTTGTGCAATTTAATGGGAAGCTTGTAAACACCAATAGAAGACATTGGGATAGAGACTTGACAAAAGTTTTGTGGGCTTACTGAACCACACACAAGCTAGCTATTGGGTTTACATTCCAACTAGTGTACGGGATAGAAGCCATTTTGCCCATTGAATTGGAGATACATAGTCTTCGCATTGATGTTGCAAGAATAGAAGGACAGGAAGATGCCTATGCTCAATGCTTGGTAGAGTTAGAAGCATTGGATGAATGCATATTACATGCCTTACAAAATTTGTAAGCTTCTCAAAAAAAGTGCAAGGCCCATTTTAACACCAAATTATGCAAGAAGAAGGATATTGCAGAAGGAGATTTGGTCAAGAGATTTGATAGCTGTTTGGACAAGTGGGTAGACAAAAAGTTTATCGACCGATGGGAGGGACCATTTTGAGTCAAGAAGAAGTTCACCAATGGAACCTATCAGCTTGAGGATGTTGACGGCATGGTGATACCCAAACGCACCAATGAGTAATGCCTTAAATGCTTCTATGCTGAGTCTATGCTCAACGACCTTGAGGGCCAACACACTCTCTCTATTACTAGAGAGGATCTATTGGGGGGGAAAGACGTGATGCCAAAAATTGATATGTTTTATTGAGCATTGGTATTTATTTTCTCTATGTTTGATAAGAGTGTGAGGATCAAGTGATATCCTAGTGGCACTCACTTATTTCTATTTTCTAAGATATTATATGGGATTGAGAGGATGAGTGGCATAGATCATTGTAAATACCATGTATATGAATGATAGATACCTTGGTATGCGGTGGAAGTTATTTTTGTATGGGATATTATGGGATTTTTTAGAAAATAGGAAGAGAGTCCTATAAAGGGTGGGTCTCATGTCCATGTGTTCCAATAATGTAAGAGAGATCACATGCCAAGCATGTGGAAGGCATGTGGGGGACTGTGAAAGAGTGTGGATTCAAGAGGAATCCTTCTAGAATTCCTATGTGGAATAAGGAGGATGTGGACATATGGAAAAGAGAGGGTCCCTATGGGCTCCATGTGGGGAGACTCCATATGGAACACATGGCAAGAGTAGCCAAAAAGGACATGGATGGTGACATATGGGCTTATGTGATTGAGCAACTTATCACGAACCGAGCTCTGATACCATGTGAAGAGAGTGGGAGAGAAGTAAGAAGTCTCACTTGCAGCTTTCTCACATACACAATGGGGGAATATACACAAAGGTGGAGCCTGAAAACAATTTTCCTCTTCTTAGTTGTGAAAGCCAAAAGAACTCTAAGTACAAAAGAATAGGTGAACCCTATGTGTGGGTCTCAAACCAAACTTAGCTAACTAAGGTGGCATACTCATTGAGCCACTAACTAGAGTACATAAAGATAGCTGTCATCCAACTATTATTCATGGGTGGTGTACCAACCGCATCTGCAGCTAACAAGTCGGTGACATAAATGCACAACGGTCACCCTAGCATATCACGAGTGGAGCTCGATATCTCAACACTCCCGCTCGAGCTCAATCCCAATTCCTACACACCAAGCAGGTCTCTGAACTTATGCAACTTCTCTACACCCAATGCCTTCGTGAATATGTCAGCTACCTAATCCTCTGTGTTGACATAAACTAGATTAATAAAACCTACTAGAATCTTCTCCCGCACATAGTGATAATGCACCTCAATGTGCTTTGTTCTAGCATGATAGACTGGGTTATTTGCCAAGTGTATACTACTCATGTTGTCACAATAAATGACAACTGGCCCATGCATATCATAAAGTAGCTTATGCAACCAAGCTACCTCACATGTAGCCATTGCTGCACCCCTGTACTCAGCCTCTGTGCTCGACAAGGCAACTGTAGGCTGTTTCTTGCTGCTCCAAGTGACTGCAGCACTCCCAAAAGAGAACACATATCCACTAGTAGATCGTCTATCATAAATACTACCAGCACAATCAGCATCAGCGTATCCATGCAACTGTATCTGAACCCCAGCCTCATAAAATAGTCTATACTGCAATGTGGACTTCACATACCTGAGTATGCGTCTAGCCGCATCCAAATGCAGTTTCCTTGGAGCCTACATAAACTGACTTACCAATCCAACAACATAGCTTAAATCTGGCCTGGTAATAGTCATATAAATCAAACTTCCTACTATGCGTCTGTACATAGTAGGGTCTTCCAGAAGCTCACCTGCATCTGTGCTCAGCTTCACATTCTGCTCCAAAGGAACTGAAATAGGCTTACACTGTCATCCCATATTTGGACAGCATGTCCAATCCATACTGCCTCTGCAAGAGCTGTATTCCACTTGGTGATCTAATCACCTCAATGCCCAAGAAATAACGCAGCTCTCCCAAATCCTTCATCTCAAACTTCTGCCTCAATAGCATTTTCACATGAAGGATATCTTCATCACTATCACCTGTGATGATCAAATCATCAACATAAATGACAAACAGCATAATACCTTTCTCTGTTTTTCTCACATAGAGTGAGAAATCTGCCTTGGAAATCTAAAAGCCAATAGTGACAAGATATTGTCCTATCTTGTCAGACCATGCTCTAGGTGCTTGCTTCAAGACGTACAAGGCTTTCTTCAACCTGCAAACAAACTCAGGATGAACAGCATGGACATAACCTGGTGGTTGCTCCATATAGACCTCTTCTTGCAAATCACCATGCAAGAAGGCATTCTTTACATCGATCTGATATAAAGACCATCCCTTTGATGCAACCATAGCAATGACTGCTCTTACGGTTGCCATCCTTGCAACCGGACTAAATGTTTCTTCATAATCAATGCCATATGTTTGTGCATACCCCTTGACAACTAATCTTGCCTTGTATCTGTTCACAAAACCATCTGCATTGTGCTTCACCTTATAAACCCACTTGAAGCCAATCGCATTCTTGTCTTTAGGCAAAGGCACAAATTCCCATGTAGCATTTGCTTCCAAGGCATCCATTTCTTCATCCATGGCTTTCTCCCATTTTTCTTTTCCCATGGCTTGCTCAAAAGAAGTGGGTTCTGGTTCATGTATCACTTTGACCATATAGGCATAGTGAATGGCTGTAAATCCATCATATTTCAACCTATCCACAGGACACCTAGCTCTAGTAGACCTACGCAAAATAGGCTCACTACCAAGTGCACAAAATAGGCTCACTACTAAGTGCATCACTGAACCCCTTTCTATTAACTGATGGTGCCTAATACTAAATTAATAATTTCTTGAAGTTAGGAGATGAAGCATCCAACCAAGACAAAGTCACCTTGCTTAAAATCCACCATTGGTCTAAACTCTTCCCTTGTCTTACCTTTTAGAGGCCCGCAATAGTGATCATTCCATTCCTCATATCCTTGGGAACTCATTAATGCAAGCATCTATATCATCCTCTTCATCAAGAGATTGTGTTCTTGGCCAAAACTCTCTGTACACTCCTATCTCTGAGATGTTTTCTTGTTCGAGCTCATCGATCATGGTTTTCCAATAGTCTATGACTAGCCTAATGTAGGACTCATATGATGCATTCTTTCCACTTGCGCATCTTTCCCAAAACTCAATGTAATCTTTTATCCCTGATATTACTTGCAAGTGATCTCTCACAAATGTAGCTATTGGTAGTATATCTGGACAACCTGTTGGCAACAATGGTCGACCCTCACTATCTTTCTTCCATAGCTCAATTCCCCCTTCAGTGGTCATTTAATTTGGTGATTTTAGATGCACCTTGTACTGCATCATAGGTCTATCACCTTGCGTGTAAAATCAAAATTGTAATGGCTTTGCATGACCAACTAGCATTTCTTGCACATCACATAGGTAGCCATCCACATAATCCTTGAAGTTAGGAACCCATGTAAGAAGGAATGGTGCTGGTGAAGATGATGTACATTTTTTTAATGTATCCATCAGATGTGGGAAAGTGAGTGTTTGTCCACTCACAAGCTCTCAGAGAACCTGCTGAACATTGCATCAATGTCCTCATGTGTGTGCCCTATCAATTGAACTCTCTTGAAAATGCCCCTTGCTACAAGAAGAGAAAGGTATGCAAACAAGTATCTATTTTTGTCCTCAGACCCACAATTGTCTAGTTGGAGTAGCAAGTTCTCTAGCAACTTTTGGAATGGTGGCTCAACAGCAACACTTCCCTCTGAAGAGGGTGGGTTTTCTCTTGTATTTGACAGCAACAAATTTAGACATGTGTCTGCAGCCCTTGCAATGGAAGTTTTCATGGCATCCATGATAGAATTTAGGTCACTCTCTGATACAATTCCTAGATTTTCATTTGTGATCGTGACATCTATATTTTCAGACAAGCTAGCTCCACTTGTGGAAAGATGTGCACCTTCAGAACTATAATGGGAGTCCAAAGTGTTTCTTGAGCATAGATTATTCAAAAGGCGAGCACTGCTTCTTGGAATCCCATTGGTAGAAAGGTCTCCAAGTTCATGCATATCCGTCCTCTTGAGGTTGCGCAAACAAATTGAGAGCGATCCAATCATCAGGTTGGGATCAGATGGCCACAAACCATTGAGGGTGAAGTGTCCATAATAACCATGTCCATGCCCATGGGTAATCATTCCAATGAGTGAAACCTATAATTGCCATGGAGAATCGACATCCTTGGACCTCACCTGAAGTCTTGGAATTGCTATCCTTTTTTGGTCCATCTTATCATGGATTATGCATACATACTTTTTTGGATCCATCTCAGAGTACCTACGCCATGTATGCATCGTATAAGTTCCTACAACTTTGTTGCTGTATCATATGCATCTTTCTCTCCTCCATCAACAAATTGCACTCATCTTGACTTTTTGTGGCTGCCAATTGAGCCTTGATCTGACTGCACAAGCTACATTTAGAGAATTCACTCGTCTTAGTAACGGCTACATTTTTTAAGTCTGATTTCAAAATCCTGCCAAATGTGGATGTGGATAGGCTCTGATAACCACGTTGATTAAGTGAAGTGTTGACCTCACGTATGACGTCTATCTTCTTATACACTTCAAGTATCACTTGCTATGTCTCTATAGAACCATCTTGCATGGTTCTACTCTTGTGAGGCATATGCTCTGTGCTATTATCCATAAAGTGTTGAATGAGAGCCCTTCTTATACCTGTGTGCTCCTTGCTCCTCCTCACAATCCCTGAATTCCCATGCACATATCGTTGCACACTACTCTTAAATTCCTCCTTGTATCGATAAAATGATGTCCTTGGAATTCCATGCATCTCATACCATGCTCTGCAACACACCTCCCGACCGTTTACCTTGAAGTTGTAGCGTATCCTCCTAGTGTAGTCATGCCAAGCCATTGACAACACATCGTATATAAAGTTTGTATGAGACTCCAAGGAGCTTCCCCAAAAGTTCTTCCTTAGAGTCATTAAGAGATCTCACCTAGCATGTTGGCAACACCTACTCCCACAACAATCAATGACTCTCATAGTAGTTCTTCATGATGTTTTTAACCACTCAAAAGGCATGTGAAACAACTCTCAAATTAGTTCATCATGCCATCCCATAGGTTTCACTCTCATAGCAGTTCATGATGTCTCTAACCACTCAAAACCAATCTGAAACAATTCTCAAGGTAGTTCATCATGCCATCCCATAGGTTTATTTGTGGTCAAAAATATCATATCACTTTGTGCCCCCTTTGTGCATTGCAAGCAGTATCAAAGCAGTTACCGAAAGTAGTCACAAAGCAGTTACTCAAAGCAATCTCAAAGCAACTGCCTGAAAACACTCTCATAGCAGTTTATGATGTCTCTAACCACTCAAAAGCAATCTGAAACAACTCTCAAGGTAGTTCATCATGCCATCCCATAGGTTTCTTTGTGGCCAAAACTATCATATCACTTTGTGCCCCCTTTGTGCATTCTGAGCAATCTCAAAGCAGTTAGTCAAAGCAGTCTCAAAACAATTTTTTAGAAAACACTCTCATAGCAGTTCATGATGTCTCTAACCACTCAAAAGCAATCTAAAATACTCTCAAAGGAGTTCATCATGCCATCCCATAGTCTCTTTGTGGCCAAAAATATCATATCACTTTGTGCCCCCTTTGTGCATTGTGAGCAGTCTCAAAGCAATTATTAACTAAAAGCAGTCACAAAGCAGTTACTCAAAGCAGTCTCAAAGCAACTGCCTAAAAACATTCTCATAGTAGCTCATGATGTCTCTAACCACTCAAAAGCAATCTAAAACAACTCTCAAAGTAGTTCATCATGCCATCCCATAGGTTTCTTTATGGCCAAAACTATCCTATCACTTTGTGCCCCTTTGTGCAATGAAAGTAGTTATTGGAAGTAGTCTCAAAGCAATCTCAAATAGCCACAAAGCATTTTCAAAGCAACCTCAAATAGGCTCAAAGCAGTTTATCATGGCTCTAGCCACAAAGCATTCTCAAAGCAATCTCAAACAACCTCAAAGCGCTTTACATGGCTCCAGCCACAAAGCATTCTGAAAGCACTCTCAAACATTCAAAAAGCATTTAAAAAGCAATCTAAAAACCTTCAAAAAAGCTCCAAAAAGTCAAAAATCAATATCAAAACACTCTCAGTGCAGTTAATAATGGATCCAATCAGTCTCACAGAGTAGTTTATCATGGATCTAGCCACAAAGTATTTTCAAAGCAGCCTCAAAGAATTTTCAAAGTAGCCTCAAAGCAGTTTATCATGGCTCCAGCCACAAAGCATTCTCAAAGCAATCTCAAATAGCCTCAAAGAACTTTATCATCGCTCCAGCCACGATGCATTCTAAAAGAACTCTCAAATAGTCCTAGGTTAAATATGTGGCCCCAAGCTTGGGGGAGACCACATGACCCCAGGCAGTTACAAAGTAGTCAAAAAACACTAAAAATTGGTAGCTTTATTGCATGTGATCTTCATTATGGCCCCTAGTATCCACACAACATTTTCAAAGCAATCAAAAAGCACCTCAATCCATAGCAATCCAAAAATCCATAGAATTTATGGAGGGACAATGAATGTGTAGAGCATTGTTTTGTCTATCGAAAGTACCCAATAGCAGTCCCATGAAAGCTACAAAGTAGTGAGTGCATTGACCTGAGGTTGCTTGAGAAGGTGGATAGGATTCTTAACGCAACTTTTTTTGCCTAACCTCTTTTGACATACATCGTTCTTATTGGAAGAAACCCTTGTTTCCTGAGTCCAAAATGCAAAGACAATATCTTGAACCTCCTGTATAATGCTGCTACATTGTTGTTGTTGACTTTGGCACATGGATAGCAACAACATTCCCTAATCTTCGACCAACAAACGAGATTTTGCAGAGTAAAAATTGCTTCTATGGACACCCAAAAGCTTCGAGGCATTTGTAATGTTAAATTCCTGGTAGTTTGGTCCATTAGAATTCATCACCTTCATCATGGTAGACCTTTTAAAGAAAAATTCATCAGAGGTTCGTGGTGGCTGCTTGACATGGCTTAAGGTGATGCACATGTTGGATACAATGGCTCCCTGAACCTGAAGTTCATCATTGGCATTATGCAAATTCTTGATACAGGGATGAGAAATGTGTTGTTCAAAGATATCCTTTCTAGCTACTGAGTACATTCTGCTTGTTCTTTTCTGCAAGATGACACAACCTCATTTGCTATCCTTCATCTCTTATCCAGGTCAACTTCAACTATAGCCTGATCTGCAACAACTTGCTTCATCCTTGTTTTTTTTCAATGCTTTCTTTTCTTCATAGCCTCATATTCTCTGACAGTGTTTTCCTCTTGTTCTCTACTAGTCAGATGTGTTAGTGTCCCTACATTGACATCCTCTGGTGTAGAGGGCAAATACATTAGACACACCTACAAAAACAAAACATAAAAGATCATTACCTAGATCACTAGTTTCATTCTAAAATCTCAATCAAGATTAGAAAATCCAATGTATTTCTTACAGCACAAGCACCTCCCATTTAGTTGACAAAGAAATAAGTACAAGAAACACAGAGATTGTAAGAAAAGTTAGTGCACAGATAGAGAGAGAGAGAGAGAGAGAGAGAGAGAGTTAATAGATTGGTTCACAATATGCCACTACTGGTTAAGTGATGTGATTGATGGACAGTGGAAAGTCCATAGAGCCAAGATTGCATCTTGGAGCTAGATGTGCCCAAGAGGATGGTAAAAGAATGAGAAGAGAGAGTGGTATAAAGAGATTAGGGTTGGCCCTCCCTTCAAAAGGTGACTTGTATAAAAGGCCAAATGGTTGACTTTGGTCTTCATTATTGTATGCACAAGTTTGAAATACAAGCTCCCTCTTCTCTTCCAAGAGTTTCTTTGGGTGTTCTCTTGTTTCCTTTGTAGTGCCTTTGTGTTTGCCACTCCATCCCCCTTCACTCTCCTCTTCCCTTCTCCTTCTCCCTCCCTTCCACCCTCTCTTCTCCCTTCTCCCCCATCCCTCTTTCTCTCATGGAAACACATTGCAACAATCCGAGAGCTGCTTGAGTGACACATGCGGACGGGGGCTCGTGCTTTGCATTTCTCTCACAAGGAGTAGCTTGGAGTGGAGGCTCCATCAACATTCCTTCAGGATCCCCACGACACGTGAGTCACTAAGGCACCGTTACTAGGGAGTTCAAGGTATGCTTTTGCATTGCACTGGATTTCTCTCATCCTCTACCCATTCGTCATTGTTTCAATCTTAGCTTGGAGCTTTGATAGTGGAGTTGTAGGAGAGGAAAGAGTGAAAAAGTTTGTGTTTGGACAGAAAAAAGAAGAAGCTATAATTTTCTGTTGAAAAGCTTTTTTGATCATGTGAAGCTTGTTTTTTATGTTTTTTAGTGTTTTGAGTTGGTAGGAAGATAGTTTGGAAGATTGCTAAGGAGTTTATGGTGTCAAAACTCACAAAAAACAACCAAGAATAATGAATGATGCTGAAAATCTAAGTGGTTTTGAGTGTTGATAGTCACCACTTCAAGAAATCTCTCATTTTGCAACCAAATGTTGTTTTTCTTTCTTCTTTTTTGCATTGGGTAGTGTGAGGGGTTAACTAGGCACCTAGAATAAGGTTAGTGAATAGTCAAATGGGGGAATGGGAAGGGGTGGGAATGGACCCTTGAGGTTCCAACTACCCATAACTTCCCTTAGTCTTCTATGTTGAGGTACTCAATCAGGGATTGCATGTATGCAGAATTACAATGATTCCTCTACTTGTATATTTGAGTTTCTCAAATTCTATTCTAGTTCCAAAGTTTCGAATGCGGAAAGACTTTCTATCACATTTGAGTTCCTGTAATCTAATAGGTAGAATTCTGGAATAAGTATCTACCTGTTACATTGGCGATCCTGCAGCTGGTTTCATTATTCCAGCCTCTCTTGGGAGATGCAGAATCAATCAATTCTAAGGGATGAATGCATTAGAAGAGATAGTCTCGAGAAGAATGAATCCATAGAATTGTAGGTGTTGACACAGAGGAGGATGGAAAGATTGTCTGATTGGAGCCTCATGGAGCACCTTATGACTTTCAAATCCTACACTAAAGCAAGCAACAGGCATGGCGAAGCATCGACACACTCAAAAAGGAAGCGCGCAACAAATGCCCATGTAAGAGATTGGTAGCTCGTCTGGCCAACGACGTGTCTTGGAGGATGCGACAATAAGTTTCTTTGATTCCAAGTAATGCCAATTGTAAAAATGTGAAGATAGCTGAATCCAGCGATGCCACTCAAACATCTATATGTCTATCTAGCACTTGACGGAAGGGAGACGATTGCCTTAGGATAGACCTGGTGATCAAGAATGTGACCAAGACAAGAGAGAGCATGAAGAAGGAAGAAGGTTGATTCTAGTTAGCATGTTCTGGTCAATTCATGTAACGTGAAGAAGGAAAAGCAACGTCGTGTCAAGAAGAAAGATTGTTTGTTCCTGATGAAGAAATTGGCCTTTTCCTATAGCATCACCGAGTGAAAGAATTGACAAAAGTCATCTATGATTTCAATTATTGCATCTGGCCTATGGGATCGTAAATTCCTAAAGACATCACTGATTGCAACCAACCAGTTTTAGTTTGGTGAAGAAGAATGAGTACGCCATGTGAAGATTACCAATTTATGTCATAGAGGCTTCAACCCCCATGAAATTTAGTCCCACACCTATCTATTTTTATGAGGCAATCATCAACAAAAGGTGGCTACAATGAAAGTTAGTCCCACACCTATCTATTTTTATGAGGCAATCATCAACAAAAAGTGGCTACAATGAAGCAAAAGGCCACCCATAGACTTTCTTGAAGATGATTGATGATGTGAAAGAAAAGTGTTTTTTGTATGGAAAGCCGTAAAAACGACCAACATATGAAGCTGGGCAAAGCTTGATTCGGCAATATGATGATTAGCAATAATTCGAGGGTCTATGCAACTTCATGTCCATCTATTGCATTGGTGGCTTATTGGATGGAGGGATGGTGTTGACAGATCTCATAATCTGACTATCCATCCAAGCTAAAGCAAGTCACAGAATTTGACTGTCAAAGTCTACCCTACAAGTCCAATTTCCAAATTCCGATTCCAATTCTTGGATGAAGGTTGCTTGTGGCTGCAAAGTTAACTACTGCGAAGATTGACGACAAGTATTTTTAGGCGGCACTATTTCTTGGTCGGCCTATTTGACAATCAAGAAATCTGAGAATCACAAAAACATAATTAAGGCAACAGTAACATATTGTAGAGATGGGACAAGTACAAATGCAGGAAGTTGTCAAGAGACCAGCATATGCAATTTAGAAACCTGTCAATAAACAATACAATGACTATTCAAAGATTCAATAGTAATCTGGTTCCCTTGTTGCAATCTGCCATAGTTTTTGTCAACAGACCGAGATTCATCTTGGTGGCAAAGTCCAATCCTTGCAATGAAGGCTCTCAAGTCAACTCCAAAAAGATTGTGGTTCATGATTTGAACTATTCCAAGAGGATTGAGTTCTAATTTTTGATTGAAATACAACTTCTATTAGGAAGATGGATTTGACCTTGTCCTAAATGGGGCAATGATCTATAATGCTAGAATATTGGTGATGATATGCAAAATCTAATTTCTTTGGATTGAGATATAAAAGTGCAAACTGTCAAAACAAGCTAAAGCATGAATCAGAGGATTGTTATATGTATTTGTGCAAGATAATCTTTCAGAATATTCAGTTTTGCTTGATAATGCAAAGGATTGGTACGCCAAATTTAATAAAGATGATTGCAGATCTTTTCAATATATTGCTGATATCTTGGAACTTCAAGAAAGAGTTCAGATTTTGCAGTCCGAATATACTCATGAGGAAGATGATTTTGATTCCAATTTAGATTCTGAAGATGACTCAAAAGATGAGCAAGGTATTTGCTGTGTTTATTCAGATAATTCAGTCTCTAATCGAATTACAGATGTTTCAAATCAAATCATATCAAAAAGTCATTCCAAAGACCGAAAGCAATTTTAGACTTTTCGAAAGCACATATGGACAGCCAAAGAAGTCAAGTATTTGTGAGGATTATGCAATGCCAATCAGTTCTGGGTATTTTCAGAGACAAATGGAGCAACATGACAATGATCTATCAACAAGTAATGACAATAATGATAAACATGATTTCTTTCTGACAAAGAATGATGAGAATATTGAAGATTCATATGATGATTGTGCATGCTATACATTTGCACCAACTTTTGCCATTGATGTGATGTGAAAGCAAGAGAAGATCAATCTGAATGCATTCTTTGAGGAGCCTTGCTATAGAAGCCGTTACAACAAAGAACGTTTGGGATATGTTTCTAATTCTGAAGAAAGTCAAAGCAATAAAGTTGATATTGTTTTTGATAGTTATGCAATTGATTATTTGAAGATCTCATCTTTCATGTGTGATGATGATGATGGAGCTCTTTAGGAGTATGTAGAAATCTCAAGTCTGAGTGTTTTTTCTATGTTCAATGAGCAAATGGATAAACAACCAAAGATAAAAGAGTACCAAAGGTTTGATGCCAATGTTGAAGATAATGGTTCATCTCAAGATGTGTTTAGGCTTATGTTCCTATTGATGAGCATATGTGTCAAGAAGGTGTAGTTATTCAGCAATTTCTATTATCCTTTGAGGATGAGTATTCCTTGTTGGAAGGATTTGTTCACGCACAAAGACAACCCGAAGGAGTTGAGAAGGTAGTGATGCAAGGAGGAGAAGAAGAAGAGCATCCCGAGTGCCAAAGAAGCCGAGAGGAGCCCTCTCTATCCCTAAACCTCACAATAAGAAGACCCGATGGTTTGCAAGATGCTGATGTACTTGAATCCATAAGAGGTATGGCACAATGCATGATGCTAATGACTTTATTTGCAAATTGTCAAGTAGCTAATAAGGTTGAGCTGAAGCAAAAGAATCCCAACATACAACAACATGATGTCATGGATGAGGTGTTATGTTTCAATGATAAGCATATGAATGAAGAGGATGAAGTGGTGGATCAGTTACTACTTTCTCTTGAAGATGAAGATGATGTATCTAATCAGGTTCATGCTTTAATGCATACACACACTATGCAAGAAAGGCTAGAATCATGTAGTCCATGTCTATGTCAGGAGGCAAATTCAGCTTTCATTTTGAGTGACGTAAAGGTGAATTCTTCTCAAGTGGTATTATTTATTCCAAGACAAATGTATGGACAGCAATCTGATCAACTTAGATCTCATTTTGAATATGATTTGGGTGTGTTTCAGTCTATGCCAAAATGCAAACCTAGTTGGGAGCAACAGTGCAGTCTACTGGTTGGTGGTTTTGAGGAGCTTCAAAATCAGGTCAAATGGACTAATTGGAATGATTTTAGATGGTTGAGAGTTAGTCATGTATATGGTTTATACCCACCTAAAACAGTTTTTGATTTGGATAAGTCTAACCCATTCATCTGAGTGTGTTTTTTATGCAAGAAAGTTGATTTTCTGCAGTCCACAAGTGACAATGCATGGCAAAGTGATGATCCAATTGCGGGTGAGGTAAACAAAGAAAAGAAGTCAGATGAAGATAAATCTGAAGACCAACTCTTTCAAGATTTCAAAATGCAAATAAGTTCAGTTCAATCATTGGGTGAAGAAAATGATAAGGACAATGTTCCAGAGGGATCACTCATTAAAGTGGTTTCCCAAACAGAAATTTCAGCTTTGAAGGATGATATATATGAAATGTTTTATGATGCTTTTACTGGGTTTGAGGATGAATTCTATGATGCAAAAGATGATATTATGCAATTAGAATTTGGTTTACATTCAGATTTGAATGATGGTACAGTTTTTCACCTTTGGCAAGATGCAAGTGCAAGAGCACAATGTGAAAAATCAAACGTAAATGCAACAAAAACAAAATCAAAAAATGAGAATGCTGATGTTGATGTTGATGTTGATGATGAAGAAATGCAAAAGGAAAAAGATGAGGATAAGTGGAAGAGCCCAAACCAGATCCAAAAGAGCCCAAAAAGGAGCCAGAAGAGACCAAAGGAGTTCCAAAATCACCTCTACTTCATACCACAAATATGCAAACACTTGGCAAGTGTTCAAGGTCAAAATATACAGCAAATGAAAGCTTGGAATCATGAAAAACAGCAAACAGTTTGGAAGTGTGTCCAATAAAAGAAAGTAGTTTTGGCATGTTTCGGACATTCTGAAAGTCCAATTATCAATCTCATTTCAAAGAGAGGAATTTTAGAAAGTCTAAATGACAGAAAAGCAGTAATTTTTGTGTTCTTTAATTCAGCATATGTTCAAACAGTCTTGATAATTCAGTCCAAAATTCAAAAGGTTCGAATGTGGTGGATTCCATTCCGAATTCAAAATTCAATCATTAAAATCAATGAAATTTAGAATTTCAATTTTCAGTTGTGGTTTGATTAATGGAATTTAATTCAAATTTTTCAAAGATAAATGAATGATTTCTTTGAGGACTCTACACCGACATATGTTGCAGATGCTGGAGCTTCATCGATGCATTCTTATTTGCTTGATCGGAGTGATATATCCATTATGTGCCAATGGAATGTGAACATACTTATTCATGCATGGTTCTATTTATTCATTTTGTACGACCTCACATGGATGACATTATTTTTTATGGGTTCCCAGCCTTGTTATGTTGCCATAAAATGGTAGCACAATATTTACACTCACATAATGATGATATGCACTATAGCTTACCTTTACTTTAGTGCATAATAATCTCTTTCTTTTGGAGATTAGTGGGCAGCTATGTATGGGGGTGGTTTGAACCTTGGTACTGTGCCAAGCTCTTCACTCTACTAACCCCATGGTCTTGGATTGATATGATGTTTACATTCCATCCAATCAGGCATAATGGGCAATGCAAGGAGCCACATTAGCCAATCAAGGGCAATTTAGGGCTCAAAATATTCTATTACCTTGCCAAAACTGGGACCTCAACCACTACCACTACCACCATCACCACCACGAATTACTCCCCTGAATCAAGTATTGGTGGAAGAGCTACCTAGTGATTGGGGAGACCCCAAACCTACCTTCAATCAACACAACTATCCCCAAAATGGTGATAGTGAGAATTGGTCCAACATTATAAGTCACTACATTATACAAGGTGACCAATACATTCCGATCTACCAGATGGCACCGATTCCTCAAAATATGGGATATATGAACTTGACAAAGACACAATCCATTCAATGCCATATGTGTCAAGGGCCACACCCAACCAATGAGTGTCCATATAAGGCATTGGTTGTGGTGTGGACCATCTTTTTAAGGATTGCTCGATGAGAAGGCCATCTAAGTCCACAAGCCTTAACTTGTTAAGAATTGAGAGAGGCCAAGTGTCATCAATATCCTTGAATGTAATCACGAGATTGCAAGCTAAACCCTTAATAAAGAGCTTTGCAAACAAGCCAAAAGGGATAGAGCTAGCACGTCACATCCTAGAGGGGCAACTGAATCAACACGAGTAAGCACCAAGGGTGCAAAAAAGATTGGGAAGGGAAAAAATAAGGTCATCATCCAGGATGAAGAGACAGCCTACCTAGCAACATCCTCCTCTTCTGGTGATACTCTCTCAAACAGTACCAGCAACAACCACCCACATGAGGCAAATGAAGCAACGATAATAGCTTCAACTCATGGTCAAGACACAACACCTAAAGGTCACGGTGAATATCCCAACACATGGGTGGGGAAAAAAGCTCTCACTGAGGTGCATAAATTGGAACACAAGTGCCAAGAGGAATGTGAGAAGAGGCTCAAGGCAAGCAAGAGTACCAATACAATTCATCCAAGACATCAGATAAATGCTCGAGCCTCAAAAGCCTTGCAAATACCTGAAAGGGTAGAGGAAGAAGGTGTGTCATGCCCTTCAACATAGGGATCCACCCTAATGCAGTGGATGTTTGAAGAATACCCCGCCTTGCAACAACTATAGGAGGATGACAACATGTCCGTATATGGCTGAGAAGAGTAGAAATCAATAGGCAGGGAGCCTATCATCACTGTTCCTTGAGACATCGCAGGATTAGCCTCATTCCTATCCACCACTAAGATTAAGATGATGCCCATCACGACACTATTACAAGGTAATCCTACTCTATGGAGAGACATCTCAGATTGGATGAATGGGCAAATAGTGACACCCCAATCCACTAATCCTAAGAATTTGGAATCTCCCAATCAAGCTCAAGACCTTCCAAGGGTGACAATCAACAAACTGGGCCAATACTTTGAGAGTGATGACACGAATGCAGTGTTACCCATCTCCTTCCATGATCAAAAAGCTATGGCAATGTTAGATGGAGGAGCAGGTGTCAGCATCATCATGAAACAATGCTAGAAAAAGTGGAGAAGTCTTGACTGAGAGAGTACTTGCTTGGTAGTTAAATTAGTTGATGGAGGCATGGCTACTACTCTACACACACATTCTATTCCACCTAAGTCCATGTTGGCACAGAGACAACAAGGATCCAATTAAAAAAGTCTTTAATTAGCAAATAGTGAGGTATAGCATCCGCAGAAGAATGCAAAAATCATAGGGTAGTGAAGGGTCATTGAGAACAATTGGCAAAGGAGTTTGCACTGCCACATGAACTTGTACAAAAGAACACTCTCCTTCAAGATTGGTTGCATTTTGTTTATGTTTGGCTAATAAACATTGCAAGAATTATTAGAGTATTGCAGTCTTAGATTTTTTGGCATGAGTGTAGGAGATGTTCTAAACAACCTTATAGGAACCTCGAACAAACTTTCCAAGAATGTTTCAGAAAAATATAGACTTTTGGATCAACTTTAGGATGTCAACTCCCTACCTCCAACCTGTGGAGATAGGCATCTCTGAATTATATCTTATTCAGTACAATGAAGCACATCTCATTCAATGGAACACAAACATCCTTACTTGATCTATAGAGCTCATGTACAATGGCATTAAATTGCACAACAACATTAACATAGGCAATATCTTATATTACCTACAAAAACGTGACCTGGCTTCTAATATTGAACCCTATAATCAAAACCATCTATGTCAAGCATTGTATTCAAATAAATTTGATTTTTTCTCTTGTTTTGGACTTTTTTCCCAAACCAATCACCTCCTCTTGATATTGACCTAGTAGACTCAAATAAGGGTGTTTTTGCAACACTATATATATCTATCGCCATAAGTTATGATCTGTAGTAGCAAAGGTACAGGTATAGTGAGCGGGAAAGAGAATGTGAGGGGCCACATGTGACACACCTCTTAATATTATGTGGTTGACAAAATATGAAGAGGAGAGAGGAGAAGAATGGAGATGAGGAGAGAGAGCATAGCTAGAGAGCACACCACAAATGACTAACTGTACACTAGTTTTAGTTGAAAATGGAGAATATATACAAACCCATTTAGGGTTAGGGTTAAGGCATCTAACCCTTTCCTTTATAGCACTCTATATGTGTTAGTGCTATGCACATATACAACTTGTATGCTTTGCTTTATTCACTGTAGCCAACCATGATGCATTTGCGTGACTTTGCATCCAATTTTCTGTGATGATCATCATGGATGTGGGCATATGCTATTCAACCAAATATGCAAAGATGCCCAATGTGTGGCTTGTGTCTAGTGAATTCTTCATAAGGTGTCATACCCTGAATTGGTTTAGTAGGAAGCCGATTAAGCAAATAGTTTGCAGTGGCTATTGCTTCTTCCCAATACTAATTCAAAAGATGCTTCTCACTAAGCATTGCTTTAGCACTGTCTGCTAAAGTACCATTCTTCCTTTCAGCTCTTGCATTCTGCTAAGGAGTACCTACACAGGTGAATTGTCTTCGAATGCCATGACTTCTGTAAAAGTTCATGAATTTTGAATGGCTTGCATCTTGAGTTCTTCACCAAGTAAGACTAACTGAAGTTCTTGTAGTGTTGGAATTTGCCGTTGGATGGCAATACTTTGGACTACATTCTCGTATCCCTCTCCTAGTCCATTCAGGATGACTTGAACAATTTCTACTGGATTCATGGTCTCTCTTACTACTGCAAGTTGATTGTTGTAGTCTTTAATCCGGAGTACATAAGCATGACCGGCTTCACTGCTGTTGCAGAAACTCTGGTTGATTTTGTTTCTCACTGTGAGAATCTTGGAAGTGTTATTGGACTCATAGAGAGCTAAGAACATATCCCATGCTTCTTTGGATGTCTTCATAGTGTTGAGCTATCCTAGCATGACATCTTGCACATTCTGCTTGATCAGATGATAGGCATACTTATCTTTGTTATCCCATTCTACCTATGCTCAGGCAATGGTAGGATCTAGTATAAGAGTGGAAATTTTTTGTGTAGTTGGAGATCCCGCTGGAGATCCTACTGTTGGTGCTGTGACAATAGGTGGAGTAGAGCTATTGCAGGTTAGATCGTCCAATGGTCTAGGTGTAAATACATCGACATACTCCCATTTGTCTTAAAGTACAAGAATGGTCTCCATTAGGTATTTCCATGTGCCATAATTGGATTTGTCTAGCTTACCAGATGCCTCCAGATTGAGGTTGCTAGATGTAGACATGGTGCAGGAAATGTACTCAAAGTGTCATGAAAATCTATGTCTGAATCAACTCCAAAACACTAACTGTGGTAAGTGAAATATGAACTATCAGTGAAGGTAGAACTACAATATATAATCCGATCTGAATTACAAGGCTTGTGGCAAATGATGCCGATGTCAGGATAAGTATGGTCAACAAGGGCTTGCTCTAAGGTGCATGTGTGCATCTAGGGGAGTCACATATGTGTGTGTGTGTGTGTGTGTGTGTTGTAGAAGCACACCTAGTGCTATGAGGTGTCTAGGATGTGACCTAAGTGATGATGTAAGCACAATGGCCCCCACTGGGAGGTTCCTTTGATTTAGGCCACAATCCCCTAGATGTAGGGGCTGATTGTAAGGGAGGTGCCTACACCATCCTCTCACTCTATATAATGGAGGACATTCCTTCATTCTAATACAATCGATTTTGCCTGACTTGATCTCTCTCTCTTTGTGCCATGATGCATCTATTATATCCCACATTCTTCTACATTTGGTATCAGAGCTGGTAGGCTTTGGAGAACTCACTTTGGTAGTGCCACCTCATCATCTTCTCCATCACCTCTTTTTGAAGCTTTCTTCTTCCTTCCTCTTCAAAAATGGCTTAGCTCTATTCTCCCCATCTCTTGCGTCTTTTGCCAAGCCCTCCTAGCTAAAGACTCTACCCTATGGGGCGCACCTCTGGCTTAGAGCATTCCTCCAAAGATGGTCTATCTCACCCACGCTGATCCTAGCAAAGTCTGACGACAAATCGCACAATTTTGCCTCTATGCTCATCTATTGCCAGAGCCCTTCTAGCACAAGTTGTTCTATGTTTAGAGCTTGCTGTTGGTCAATTTTGAAGGCCAATGCATGTTGGAACAAGGAGAAATCAAGGAAAATATAGTCAAAGAGGGCGTAGCTCTCCCAGATAGAATGGCACACTATTTTGCCTATGCTTTGTGCTAAAGCTACCTTGGTATTCAAGCTGTAGTTTTGCACCAAAAGCCCTCTCAAACTCTTTTCCAGTTGTGTGAACTCTACCCTCCAAGATGAGCTAATATTCTACAAAGCATTTTTTACAGTTTTGGAAATTTGATGCTAGAGTAAATGCTAGGATGATGTTTGAGGATTGAAGCAATGCTAAAGTATAGATCAGAGAATGTAATTTCATTTTGAAATTCAGTTGGGACTGATCTCTTGTCAAAATGCCAAGCTCTGAAGGTTCTTCCAATGCTAAGCACTTGAAGAAGACTACAAGAAGGACAAAGTTCAAAGTGAAGAAGACCCCAGCCAAGAAACATTGGGAGAATCCAACTGGGTATGAATATGCTAAACAATTAGGCTTTTCTGAATTTATCTCTAGCAATCTACATTTGTATGGTGAGGGAGATTTCTTTGTTCAACAAGATTAGTCATTTTGTAAGAGAGTAGACACTGCCTGAAAAATGTAAGACCCTCTCATGGCTACTTACAAAATTGACAAGTTCAATGGCCAAGGCTTTCATATTTGGCAGATTAAGATAAAGTTTATTCTTATGAAAGAAAACTTATGGGAATTAGTCAAGGAAGGAACTCAATCCTCTCAGGAAGGTGAATCAACTACAAGCAAAGGTAAAGGAAAGGCCACTGACTCTACTTCTACACCTGCATATGCAAAAAGGATAGAGAAAGCCTATGCAATAATTGCATTAGGTTTGGGAGATGATTATGTACATCACATTTCAGATTTGGAATCCCCTTTTGAAGCATGGCATAAGTTAGACATATTGTTTGGTTCTAGCTCTCATACTTCCAAATTAAATCTAAAAATTAAGACCTTTGAACTTAAAATGGAGGGAGATAATGTTGCTGCTCATGTCAACACTATGAGGGAGGAGTCTTATGACACAACTAGCCTCAATTAATTCTCTTGTCACTGAGGATGATGCTATGGAAGTGCTTTTAAAGAGTATTCCTCAAGACTTTGACTACGTGGTTACTACTTTAAAGAATCTTCCTCAACCCACATTAGAGGGCATCATTAGTGCCTTACAAGAAGAGGAAAGAAAGAACACTTCAAGAATGGGCAAAATGCACACAGAAGAACTTGCAGTGAAGTTTTCAAAGAGCAGGTACAAGGCATGCAAATACTGTGGGAAAAACAATCATCTTGAGAAGGATTGTTATAAAATCATCCCTTGCTCTTATTGTGGCAAGAATAATCACTTTGAGAAGTTTTGCAATGAGAAAAAGAGGACTATGACAAATATGGTTGAAGAGAGAACTCCATCAACAAATGGAGCATCAAACTTTGTGGTAGAAGACAAGGACTTTTCCTTTTGAGCAATTTGTCTTTGAATTTTTGTTTATCATCACTTGGTCAAATTTTGAGGTTTTTAGGTTCTCTGCTTGGAGTAGTACTCCAAAAATAATGCTATGTGTTTTTGTCTTTTGTAAATCACCTCTGGTCACCATATTATGTAGGCCATGTGATATGTGTGTTTTGACTATCCCATTTTTGTAAACCTTAACCCTTGGGCACCTTTGCTAGCATGAGATCCTAGCCATAGATTTATCCTTGACCACCATGAGATGGCCATGTGTGACCACCATGAATGGCATGAGAAACTATGAGACTAGATGTATCCTTGACATTGCAAGAGGCAAACCCTTGAGGGGGGGTATGTTGGGATAAGGATGGTCAAGGGCTTTCTCCAAGGTGCATGTGTGCATCTAGGGGAGTCACATGTGTGTTTGTTGTAGAAGCACACCTAGTGCTATGAGATGTCTAGGATGTGACCTAAGTGATGATGTAAGCACAAAGGCCCCCACATGGGAGGTTCCTTTGATTTAGGCTAGTCCCACTGATGTAGGGGCTGATTGCCCCACTGATATAGGGGAGGTGCCTACACCATCCTCTCACTCTATATAATGGAGGACATTCCTTCATTCTAATATAATGGATTTTGCCTCACTTGAGCTCTCTCTCTTTGTGCCATGATGCATCTATTCTATTCCACATTCTTCTACAGCCAAGAATAGGCCAAGAGGCTTTACAAGGCTTGAAATAAAGTGCACAATGCTATGAAGTAGCCAAATAGGCTTTACAATCATGGCATGTGTGTGTGAAATCAAATCATGTGCTATTTGCCCACTGATTAATCGGTCAATGCCTCTGAACACTTTGAAGTCTGCTCACTGAACTGATGAATGTCAGGTTTTAGGTAATGTGATGATGTGAAAAGGTCTCTAAAGTCAATTGCATCTAATTCAAAGATTCTATCAAATGCTAGAGGTTTCCATGTTGATTTAAGATGAGAGAGTTTAGAACCTCACTCCACAGATTGGACACAAAATCAAAAAGCTTGAGCTCAATAACCAGTCTCTTTTATGAAATTAGAAAGCTTAAACCACAAACAACGATGTAGTGGAGAGTCCCCAAGAATTTTTAGTCCCAAAATCACCATGACGACGCACTCTACCTTATGACAAATATCTACAAATTGACAAGTCCAACGAGCTGATGGACTACTGCCGTATTTGATTGCATGGATTACATCTCAAATCCAAAGCTAGAGTCATCACACAAAAACTTATCATCAATGTGAATTTGTGAATTTGTGCAAACAATAGTTCATTTTGTCATGAATATAAGAGCCTTACCTTGCAATCAGGCTTAGTATACTGATAGTGGTCATAATTGATGTAGAGAATCATTAGATAGATAGTTTTGATGCATAGGTTTGCAGCACAGCTTCAAGATTGGGAGAGTTTCACGAATTAGCTTCAAGATTACGAGAGTTTCATGAATTGCTAATCTACATTAGAAGAATCCCTTTAATTTTTCCAAAGCACAATATTTTTGGTAGTTGCTTTTTTGCTTTTGTTGGCTTGGTGAATAGCCAATAGAATTATGACAAATGGCTCAATATCAGCTCAGATAGGCAAAGTTGCTCTAGGCTTGTCATGTAACAAGTGAGAGAGACGATTGATAGAGTTCATGATGCCAATGGTAATGTGGCAATGGAGTTTTGGCATGTTGATGAGGTATTCTATAATGAACTAAGTAGCATAGTTGGCCAAGATGGGTTGCAAGATGATGCATGGCATCGGGTGTGTCAAGAATTGCTAATGGAGGTGTAGGTGGGGATTCTCCCAATTCAGAAAGCAAAGATATCCAGGCCATTTGAACTAATTGATTTAAAGAATGCCTTAGTCTTAACAAGGAGAGGTTGTCAGGGCTAGATGGACTAACAATGATATTCTATGTAGAATTTTGGGATCTGCTCAAGAATGATTTTTTGATGATGGCATTGATGGCTAATGAAGTAGTGAGATGTGGTAGTCTGTCACCCGATGTCAATACAGAGTTGGTGAAGCTCTTCCACAAGAAGCAACTCCGGCTCAAGGTTGGGGATCGGAGACCAATTACTATGCTAAATCCATCATACAAAATAATTGCTAAGACAATGGCCTTGAGAATTAGAGGCATTTGCTTGAAAGTGGTTGACAGTGAACAGATGGGGTTCATTCAATCCAGGGATATATTTGAAAACATTCTGAATGTTTCAGTAGGTCTAGAGTATGCTGAGGAATCTTGATAGAATTGCATCCTTTTTAGCTTTGATCTAGGCAAAGCTTATGATAGATTCAGGTGGGATTTCATGGAAGCTGTGATGGTCAAATTGGGGTTTAGGTCCTCATATTTGCAGAATGGTTGGAACCTTGTTTGGAAATGCTACATCAGCTGCTTTGTGTTTGAATGGAGCTATTGTGGGAAGATATGATTTGAAAAGGTCAGTGAGACAAGGATTCCCTCTTGCTCCATTTCTAGTTTCTATCTACATAGTGCCCTTGATCTAAATATTAAAGCAAGGGATTGGTACAGGTGTGATTAAGGGATTAGTGACCCCAACAAATCACCAACTGTGTATGCAACTTTTCGTTGATGACATGATGGTTTTTCCTCGAGAAGATGAAGGCAGTGTTAAGGAAATTATTAGGGTTTTGGGGGTTTTTTGATAGGCCTCAAAGTCTTTATGCAGTTGGAATAAGTGATATGCCATCAGGATTAGTCGTGATAAGTTGCCTGTGTGGGGTGCTACCTTGCCAATCCACTGGGTGGAGAGGGGAACAATAGTTAGATATCTAGGATCCCCTCTTGGTGTGGGTATTTCCCTTTGTCAGCAGTTTGAATGGTTTTGAGATAAATTTAACTTGAAACTTAAGAGGTGGACTAAAAAGTTCGTTGGAATGCACGTGTTTTGGTGATCAAGCATATTATTGATCTCTCTACTACATATTTGTTAGTTGTGTGGTACTTTAAAAAATGTCACTAGAAAAAACTTGAGAAATCAATGAGAAGTTTCTCTAGAAGGAGCAAGTTGGTCATCATCATATGTATTGCATTCCATGGGAGGCCTTGAAAATTCCCAAACTGCAGGGTGGTGCTAGTGTTCATGACATGGAGTTGAGGAATGTTGCTCTTTTGGGCAAATGGCTTCCCCGAATTTTCTTGAGAGATGCCCCATGGATTTAGATAGCTAGATGGTTTATAGATTGTCTTGTTGGGAAAGGTACAGACTACTAAAGGAACCTCAACTAGTGTGACAGGCTATGCTCGGACTATCCACTCAAAATTAAGGGATCAGTGGTAATTGGTGGGTTAGTTAGTGCTTGGAAAAAATGCTGGCACTTGGCCTCCTGGAAGGGGAGAGCTAGTCTTTGAGGGGATGCAAGTTTGTTTGAGGATATCTGGTGGAGCAAAGTAGTCCAATTTAATGGCAAACCACTGGCAAGCCTGGACATGGCACGAGCCAGGAATCTAGAGAAGGAAGAAGTGTGTAGATGGTTGGACCTCTGGGACACTAGGAAGGTGAGTTGGCTGCCATGGGAGAGGTTGGATGAAAATTTTAGCCTGATGGATGATGAGAGAGACCTAATGTATCGAGTTTTGGATATTGTGTTGTGGTATTGGCCATCCAATGTCATCACATCCCAACCATGGAGAGTAAATCAGTGGAGGCTAGGTAGGAACAACTTAAGGAAGGTAACAACCCGCAGTATCTCATTTAACTTGCATCATAATTTGGTGTTTGTTTAGGTTCTCAATAAAAAATGGAAATGTAGAGGCTACCATCCAATTGGCTATTGCATGTGATAGTATCAGGTCATGGGATTTTCCTAGCCAAAGTGTGATACTTTGGCATTCATTTGCTTTTCTATCAAGATTTTCTCAAGTTCAATATTATAATCAGTTATGCAGCTAGGCAATATATGTAAATATCTACATGTTTCTTTCTGGCCATCAAAGTTTGTCTCTCTTTTTGGTTATGACTCTAACAAAAGCAATCATTTCATGATTTTGTGTACAATTTTGCAATGATGTCGGTGATCCTTCTACTTTTTCCTTTAAGTTTTTCAAAGTTATTGCTAAGGTTTTGAAATATTGACACGTATGAGCTCATTTTCTACCCTCATTTACAAATTCCTCACAAAAAGCCATATGATTTGTTGGGCTTCTACGTTGTGTTTAAGCTCATCTCAAAGGAGTATAAAAGAAGAACAACATAGAAGAAAAGCACAGAGAGGAACATCTTTTCATTGAGCCCACTTTTTAGTATTATTTTATGCACTTCGAGTTGTAAACTCAATTTGGTTGACATTTTTTAAAGGACTACGCACTACTGATTTCTCCTATAAATTGGTAATACTTTCCCAATGGTGAAGCATACTATCACTATTGACAAGTTTGATGGAACTAACTTCCATACATGGTAAGTCTCAATCTATGACCTACTCATATCTGAGGGTGTTTGGTTTCTTATCAAGGGAACTAGGAAAGTTGATGGACAAGGAAGATGATGAGAAGGTGGAATCAATAATCATGCTCCATCTCACAAATGGATCCCATTCACCATGTCACCGACCTCACATTGCCCAAAGCATTAATGTGGAAAAAGTATGAAATTTTATACGACTATAAGGGTAAAATTTCAAAGTTAGCACTCCAAATTCAATATTATGATCTTAAGATGAAAGCTAATAAAGCTCTTGGATCCCGTATCTCCAAAGCATCATGGAACAATTAGCTCCAATCATCTTTAAACTAGATGAAGATGATGCCATTTCCTTTCTCATTATAAGTATTCCACATAAATATGATTCCCTTGTCACAATACTCAAGAACATTCCATGTCCATCTTTTGACGGATCTGTTTCTTCACTTCTCATAGAAAAAAACAAGGGGAGGGTAGCCTCTACATTAGCATAGATTGGCATCTACTTCCATAACTTCTACTCGAGGGAATAAGGAGTATGATTTCTTCAAGATGGACCCATCAAAGAAAAAGTGTGGGAGATGCCAAGACATGGGACATCTTTCTCGTAAAAAGGGTACACTTCATCCTTAATTGAGGGGTCGATAGCTATTTATTTTTATAAACTGGAGGGTAGCCCTATACTTTGCTCGTACTTTGTATGGCTAAAAATCATAAGGCTAATACCTTTTGATTATAAGGTGTTCTTGCTTATCTTATCCTCTCCTTCCCTTGCTCCACGCTCTATCTTTCATTGTGCTCTCTAATGGTAATGTGGCAAGCTATATAACTAGATCCGAGCAGGTAGCTGTATTGACAGAGAATATGTTTTATTTGAATTTATAATTTTAGCATATAACCACATTTTTTTTTAGAAAATTGAATTAGCACATAGCAATTCGAATTTGGCACATAGCACTTTTCATTCAACACATAGCACTTTATGCTTTGCACATAGTACTTTGCATTTAGCACAAGACCACACATTTATGTGTTACCACACTTCCTCACCAAAATTATAAGACCGAGGAATGTTCCCTTTTTTGGGTTCATTCCAATTTGCATTTTGCACAAAGCACTTTTAATTTTGCACATAGCATTTTGAGCCTTGCATATAGCACTGTACATTTGGCTTATAGTACTTTACATTTAGCACATAACCACATATTTGTGTGGGGGGAGAGTTGGCGCACTTCCTCTCCAAAAATTATAAGACTAAGGAACGTGCCCTTCCTTGGGATCATATCGATTTGCATCTATCACATAGCAATTTGCATATATCACATAGCAATTTGAGTTTAGCACATAGCACTTTGCATTTGGTACATAGCACTTTGCACTTGTCGGAAACTTCTGCAGGATTTATCTTCTTAGTCATTTCAATTACAAAGCACTTTTAATTTTCCACATAGCATTTTGAATCTGGTATATAGCACTTTGCATTTGGCTTATAGTACTTTGCATTTAGCACATAACCACACATTTGTGTGGGGGGAGAGTTGGCACATTTCCTCTCCAAAAATTATAAGATCAAGGAACATACCCTTCCTTGGGTGCATATTGATTTGTATCTAGCACATAATACTTTGCATTTGGTACTTAGCATTTTGCACTTGTTAGATATATAATTTGTCTTCTTATTCATATCAATTTGCATTTGCCACAAAGAACTTTTAATTTTGCACATAGCATTTTGAATCTGACATATAGCACTTTGCATTTGGCTTATATTACTTTGCATTCAGCACATAACCACACATTTGTGTGGGGGGAGAGTTGGCACACTTCCTCGCTAAAAATTATAAGACCAAGGAATGTGCCTTTCCTTGGATTCATATCGATTTGTATCTAGTACATAACAATTTTCATATAGCATATAGCAATTTGAGTCATTTAGCACATAACCACACATTTAACACCTATTTCATTAATTTTGGACTTTTTGTGTTGTTTTTGGATGAAGCCCAAAAATCCTTCCCAAATGAAAACTTTACTTTGTGAAAATATCATTCCCAAATCAAAATTTTACTTTCTAAAAATATTCTTCCCAAATCAAAAGTTCACTTTGTGGCACTATTATATTCACATAAAAATATTGTTTTTTCAATCTATACTTTTGCACCAACATGCAAGAATTTGAAATAATCCTATATTAGAAATTCTAGCTATATCTAAGTTATTTGTTAATTTAATTATTTTTAATATTTTTCCTTGACGTTTTTCCTTCCCAAATCAAAAGTTCACTTTGTGGCACTATCATATTCACATAAAAATATTGTTTTTTCAATCTATATTTTGCACCAACATGCAAGAATTTGAAATAATCCTATATTAGAAATTCTAGCTATATCTGAGTTATTTGTTAATTTAATTATTTTTAATATTTTTCCTTGACGTTTTTCGTTGACGTGATAAATTTATAAATCCATGAAAGGAGACTTATAGATTTCATGAAAATAACATTGTCACTCGGCAATATGCACAAAATTTTTAAAACTTTTAATAAATAGAAAGAAGACATGATGCCATAAGACCCAAGTTTTGTATTGAACCAAAGAGGTATAATAGCAATTATAGCTATTATTATATGATTACATTGAGAGACGTTGCTCTTAGCTAGAGTCTTTATATCCAAAATGATATAGATTGAACATATATTTACAATTTAAATTGTTGCTCTTAAAGAGCCTCAATTCGTGCCATCTGCATAATTTGACTCCCCATTGTCTTATTGCTCAATGTCATGACAGTCCCTTGCCAGGTGCCATCTGCATAATTTGACTCCCACTTGTCTTGCCAAGCCTTGCCCCTTGGGTGCATTGACTCCCCATTGTCTTATTGCTCAATGCGATAGTCCCTTGCCAGGTACCATCTGCATTAATTCCCTATTGTCTTGTCAAGCCTTGACCCTTGGGTGACATCCAGTGCAAAATACAGGTGCCATCTGCATTAACTCCCACAAGTTATCTTACCAAGCCTTGCCCCTTGGGTGCATTGACTCCCCATTGTCTTATTGCTCAATGTGATAGTCCCTTGCCAGGTGCCATAATTAGGGTTTCTGCTGAGTTTTGTTATACATAAGGTGAAACTGTGAAAACTTGATCCAATTCTGGAAGCTTTACAGGTCAAACATGATGAATAAAAAGACTCATTTTGTTTTGAAGTGCCGTGCCGAGGTCTTGCATTCGTAGACGAGATTCTGGTCTGCTGCTTATGACATGATTTTGTTGCTTAAGTGTGTCAAGTACTGTGGTTTATTTGTTCCAAAGGGTCCAAGGTAAAATCTGCACGGCACAGTATGATACACACATGCTTTGTAAACAAGGTGGGAGTCTTGAGTCTCCAGCTTCGCTTAGTCTACATTTAAATGCATGGTTTTGTTAATTCTGAAAGCTTAGTCTCTGTACCAAGCTGCTAACCTTTCCAGGTAGATCTGTTATTCTATGTGCTAATGTTGCAATCAGCTTCAGTATTTGCATATATTTCAATATTCAATATTCAAGAGACTGAAGTTGGTGAATGGCATGTCAGAATATCATTTAGTTTACATTAACTCCCTATTGTCTTGGCAAGCCTTGAACCTTGGGTGACATCCAGTGCATATTTTGACTCTCATTTGACATAGGAGGTGATGACTCTGATTATAATTGTCTTGGATTGGCTCCTTGCCTAGTACCCAAATAAAATCCTTCAATGGACCTCAATACAAAGCTTTAATCATGGACATTCTTCATTTGCGCTATCTCCTTCTACTTCCTCCATGGCGAGCATCCTTAAAAATTTGTGTATATGCAAAATAGTTTGCTGCGGTATTTTTATTTTTCCTTCTACCTCATATCCCATGCACTTCTTTGATTTCTTTGCCCTTGAATGCCAAGACACTATGATTGTCTCCGTCAAAACTTGAGAGACCGCTTCATCATTTGGGATCCACTCCTTCATTATACAATTAGTATATAATGTGTTGTTATCCATATTCTCCTTCCTGCCCTTTGGCTCATACCATACCGCTGTAAATGTTGTAGCTCTCCCTTGGTCATCTCTTTGCACATCAACTACTTTTGCAACCCAAAACTTCACATTCTCATATTCATCATCCGATGGCCGAACCACAACAAAACAATCAACCTCTATATCTACTTGTGGCATAAACTCTCTCTTCTTCGGTCCACAATATGGATGTGGGAGTAATGATACAAATTCATTTTCAAAGATTGGAGCTGGGCGCAAATCGTTATGAACATTTGGCCAAAACATATTGCATTCTTCCTTGACATCCTTTGAGCCTCGCATTCTCTCAAGGTCCTTTATTAAATTTCGTGTCTTGTTAATTACAGTGGTAGTGTGTTCTCTCCAAGTAGGCTTCGAATCAGGATATCTCCAGAGCATTTCCTCTTTGTATGTAATAAATGCTTTTAATCCTTCTATTTCACAATTAGACCTCTCATTAAATTCTTGTATAGGAGCCCATGTTGGATACCTTTCCTTGCTGGGAATTGAAGTTAAGAGACTATAAGGTTCTTCAAGTTCCCATTTTGTATCATGAGAATACTGTTGCCATTGCATTACGGGTTTTTCATCTTAAAAAAAAAAACAAAAGTAGTGTGGATTGGTATGACCTGTCAATGCATCACCACCCGTTTGTATGAAAGGTAGAATGAAGCTCTTCCAATCATACATTCTTTCGAGCCTCTCACATACTGTACTTTCCTTATGACCACCAACTTGCCTGCCACATCTTCTTACCAAGTCATCTATTGTCTCCACATCCTTGCATTTAAGCTCCCTTGAGACTGTGCTAAAAACCTGATCGATATCCTCATGTGTATGCCCGTGTATGCCCAACATACAAAAATCCACATTCGACCTCATTGAAGATTCGATGAGCAACTAGCATGGAGCAGAATGCAAACATGAGTACATTCTTATTTTCTCGCCAGCAATTATCAGCTTGTATTCTCAAAGTCGGTGGTAGGCGACCTTTTTCTGCATGTACATTGCGAATTGCCTTCATAATAGATGTTACAACTTGATTGCTATCATGTAGATGCAAGGAATCAATCCATATATCTGCAAAGAACTTAATTCCATGCACTAACACTCCACATAGATGTGTCTTTAGAAAGTGCTTTCCTTGTAATTTAGGTGGAGTGGCAACAAAATGAGGCAATGTTGTTGTATTCTAATCCATGCCATCTACAATAAGGCACATGTAGTCATCAGGATGCGAAATAGCTTGCTCCTTCCAAAATGCATATTTTTGTTTGGAATGTCGAATAAGGTCATGATGAGATTTTCGGTTTTTTTTGTATAATTCCCTTTGATTTGGACATGTTGCACTCTCAATCGCTCGCTTTAAATCATCACAGACATTGCACTTTGACATTTTTTGCCTCCTTGGGATTTTAACATATCCAAAGTTCTTCTTCCAAAGAGTATACAAAGTATGAGAAGAAGCTACGGCATCTCCTCTTTGCCTTTGCTTTTCTGCAATAGAGTCAAATACTTTGAGCTTTGTCAAGCCCATTGGAAGGTGCATTTCAATGATTGCATCCTGTTAGGGAGTTTGGTGGATATATGGAATTGAGGTAAAACATTTTCATGTGTGAAGTCTTGCAAAATTGCTGTTGCCCTGATAGTTGAGATTCTTGATTTGGACCTTCCTCTATTACCGTGAATGCTAAATTTGTTGCCGCCCTTTGCCTTGGTGACTAAATCCCAATATGTACCATGGGATAATCCAGTAATATTGCGATATGCCTTATTGCAAATCCTTTTTCCATTTACGAGAGGTTTTACCTTTTGTCTTGAACTTAGCCTTTTATTGCCATTCTGAAGAAAGCAAGAGAGACTTGTGAGAAGGTATTCATTTCTTTTGCTTCCTCTTCTTTGCCACACGTGTCCTCTACATTCCCTGATGTCTGCAAGATCAATGAAGTGCATACATCTTCGCTTGCAACATAGATATCCCCATGCATTTAACATGTTCTCCTCCTTCATTACTCTCTTCCTCTTTGGTTGCTTTTGTGAATCTGCCTGGATTCGCTTTCTCTTCATGCATATGTATGACCGTTTGAATTCCTTGTGCACGTTGTTATCTGTATTTATGCACTTCTTCTCCTCACATTTGTTTGTAACCAAGCATCCATGATTGGTCGTTGCATCCTTGTCCATATCACAATCAAAGTTAAATATTGAATAATCCTCTGTTGATCTCATCCTCATTTTTAACATACTCTTAGGACCATTCAATGAATTCAATATTCTACGAGAGTATTGAGAACCTGGAAACTCTTCCACTCCTGAGAGAACATCACTCATTGGGACATCTTGCATGGCTTTCACAAATCCACAAGCTTGATTGACACCAGGTTTGCTAATATGCATGAACTCATCCACACTTGACAAGACATCGCTATTGAAACCTTTGCCCTTCTCACTGTGCAAGAATTCATCCACCCCAGATAAGGCTTGGCTTCTAAAGTCATTTTGTTTCTCGGAACCAATGAACTCATCCACTCCAGATAAGATGTCACTTCTATAATTGAGTATATTGAAATCATCCACATTTGAAGTGATAGAGCCTGGCACATGGGCACGCTTTTTAGGTCCTTTGATATTGTAGAATACGTTGTCTTTATCATTGAAAACCACGTGCCTCTTTCTCATGTTTAAAAATTGCATGCTCCATCTCATATTCTTGCCTACCTCATAGTAGGGATCACATAAGGATGTTATGTTATCAACCATACCATCATCAGTGACTTTTAGAATCCTCATCTGTGCAAATGACCATTGCTCCACTTGTTCAAATCCCAATACTCACCTTCTGCTACAGTCTTATTTGCAAATGATCTCATTTGTAAAATGTCCCCTATAGTAAAATCCAAGGTGGTGCACTTTGTATTCTTGATAATGTCTATTGCATAAGTCTCATCTTTGTCCCATGCTATAAATGATTTGTTGGATGTATTGTAGGGCATAACATCTCCAAGTGTTTCCATATCTCCACATTTACACTTTAGCTCAACATGTGCGCTAAGAATCTTTGATACAGTAACTGCCACCTTATCTTCGCCAAGTCTTCGACAATGGCAAACTGAATTGGGATCACTATCATGGATTGTAGCAAATGCAACTACTTCTCTTTTGCTACATAAAATCACATCCATCCCTGGAACAAAATCTATAGCCATCTCCTTTGTGAGAGTCCTTCGCAAGCAAGCTGCAGTAGCAACAATTACATAAATATTAGTCTCTTTTTAATAATCTACTCATTTATTATAATTTTTAATTAGTACTTAATTTATTGGTGGGAGAAGTTATCCGATCAAGTACTCATCATATGGACATGCCAAGTTATCCTTTGCATGGTCGATCGAGCATTAAATACTATTTTTGCTCTAGTGTCATGCACATCTGTAAAAAACATGAGCCTACTAGGTATGTTATCCAATCAAGCACTAATGGGATGCGTGTGCCACTTTGCATGTAAGTCAATTCCACCTAGTTGAGGGTGTTTGCAAAGTATTGTGCCCATCAGATATGCTTTGCATTGTTGATCAAGCATAAAACACCGTTTTTGCCTTAGTGTCATGCACAACCATGAAAAAACACGGTCCTAAGTGTGTTAATCAAACAAGTACTTATTGGATGGGGGCTCCACTTTTCACGCAAGTTCGTTTCAACTAGGTTGAGATGCGTGCAAAGTATTGTCACCATCGGATATGCTTTGCATGGTCGATCATGCATTATACACCATTTTTTCCCTAGTGATATGCACATCCGCAAAAAAACACGCCCTTAGGTGTGTTATCTAACCAAGTACTTATCGGATGGGTGTGCCTCTTTGAGAACATTTCAATACCACCTAGGTTGAGGTGTACAAAAAGTGTTGTGCCCATAGGATATGCTTTGCATGGTCGATCGAGCATTAAATACTATTTTTCCTCGTGTCATGCACATCTGTAAAAAAAACACGCTGCTAGGTGTGTTATCCGATCAAGTACTTATGCGATGGGAATGCCACTTTGCATGTAAGTCAATTCCACCTGGTTGAAGTTGTATGCAAAGTATTGTGCCCATCGGATATGCTTTGCATTGTCGATCAAGCATAAAATACCGTTTTTGCCTTAGTGTCATGCACAACCATATAAAAACATGGTCCTAAGTGTGTTAATCAAACAAGTACTTATCGGATGGGGGCTCCAGTTTGCACACAAGTCCATTTCAACTAGGTTAAGATGCGTGCAAAGTATTGTCACCATCGGATATGCTATGCATGGTTGATTACGCATTATACAACATTTTTCCCGTAGTGATATGCACATCCGTAAAAAAACATGCCCTTAGGTATGTTATCTGACTAAGTACTTATCGGATGGGTGTGCCTCTTTGAGAACATTTCAATACCACCTAGGTTAAGGTGTAGGAGAAGTATTGTGCCCATCGGATATGCTTTACATGGTTGATTGAGCATTAAATATCATTTTTACCTTAGTGTCATGCACATCCGTAAAAATACACGCTGCTAGGTGTGTTATCCGATTAAGTACTTATGCGATGAGAATGCCACTCTGCATGTAAGTCAATTCCACCTAGTTGAAGGTGTGTGCAAAGTATTGTGCCCATCGGATATGCTTTACATTATCGATCAAGCATAAAACACCGTTTTTGCCTTTGTGTCATGCACAACCATAAAAAAACACGGCCATAGGTGTGTTATTCAAATAAGTACTTATCGGATGGGGGCTCCGCTTTGCACGCAAGTCCTTTTCAACTACGTTGAGGTGCGTGCAAAGTATTTTCACCATCGAATATGCTTTGCATGGTCGATCATGCATTATACACCATTTTTTTCCTAGTGATATGGACATCCACAAAAAAACACGCCATTAGGTGTGTTATCTGACCAAGTACTTATCGGATGGGTGTGCCTCATTTAGAACATTTCAATACCACCTAGGTTGAGGTGTACGAAAGTGTTGTGCCCATCGGATATCCTTTGCATGGTCGAAAATACTATTTTTTGCTCTAGTGTCATGCACATCCATAAAAAAACACGCTGCTAGGTATGTTATCCGATCAAACACTTATGGGATGGGCATGCCACTTTTCATGTAAGTCAATTCCACCTAGTTGAAGGTGTGTGCAAAGTATTGTGCCCATCGGACATGCTTTGCATTGTCGATCAAGCATCAAACACCGTTTTTGCCTTAGTGTCATGCACAACCATGAAAAAACACAGTCCTAGGTGTGTTATTCAAACAAGTACTGATCGGATGGGGGCTCCACTTTGCACGCAAGTCTGTTTCAACTACGTTGAGGTGTGTGTAAAGTATTGTCACCATCGGATATGATTTGCATGGTCGATCACGCATTATACACCGTTTTTTCCCTAGTGGTATGCACATCCGCAAAAAAACACGCCCTTAGGTATGTTATCTGACCAAGTACTTATCGGATGGATCTGCCTCTTTGAGAACACTTCAATACCACCTAGGTTGAGGTATAGGAAAAGTATTGTGCCCATCGGATATGCTTTGCATGGTCGATCGAGCATTAAATACCATTTTTGCCTTAGTGTCATGCACATCCGTAAAAAAACACGCTGCTAGGTGTGTTATCCGATCAAGCACTTATAAGATGGGAATGCCACTTTGCATGTAAGTCAATTCCACCTAGTTGAAGATGTGTGCAAAGTATCGTGCCCATCGGATATGCTTTGCATTGTTGATCAAGCATAAAATATTGTTTTTGCCTTAGTTACATGCACAACCATGAAAAAACACGGTCCTAAGTGTGTTAATTAAACAAGTACTTATCGGATGTGGGCTCCACTTTGCACACAAGTCCGTTTCAACTAGGTTGAGTGCGCACAAAGTATTGTCATCATCGGATATGCTTTGCATGGTTGATCACGCATTGTACACCATTTTTTCCCTAGTGATATGGACATCCGCAAAAAAACACGCTCTTAGGTGTGTTATCTGACCAAGTACTTATCGGATGGGTGTACCTCTTTGAGAACATTTCAATACCACCTAGGTTGAGGCGTACGAAAATTTCTGTGCCCATCGGATATCCTTTGCATGGTCGATCGAGCATTAAATACTATTTTTGCTCTAGTGTCATGCACATCCGTAAAAAAACACGCTACTAGGTATGTTATCCGATCAAGCACCTATGGGATGGGTGTGCCACTTTGCATGTAAGTCAATTCCACCTAGTTGAGGTGTGTGCAAAGTATTGTGCCCATCGGATATGCTTTGCATTGTCGATCAAGCATAAAACACCATTTTTGCCTTAGTGTCATGCACAACCATGAAAAAACACGGTCCTAGGTGTGTTATTCAAACTAGTACTTATCGGATGGGGGCTCCAGCTTGCACGCAAGTCCATTTCAACTAGGTTGAGGTGTGTGCAAAGTATTGTCACCATCGTATATGATTTGCATGGTCGATCACGCATTATACACCGTTTTTTCCCTAGTGGTATGCACATCCGCAAAAGAACACGCCCTTAAGTATGTTATCTGACCAAGTACTTATCGGATGGGCGGTCCTAAGTGTGTTAATTAAACAAGTACTTATCGGATGGGGGCTCCACTTTGCGCACAAGTCCCTTTCAACTAGGTTGAGGTGCGCACAAAGTATTGTCACCATCGGATATGCTTTGCATGGTCGATCAAGCATAAAACATCGTTTTTGCCTTAGTGTCATGCACAACCATGAAAAAACACGGTCCTAGGTGTGTTATTCAAACTAGTATTTATCGGATGGGGGCTCCAGTTTGCACGCAAGTCCGTTTCAACTAGGTTTAGATGAGTGCAAAGTATTGTCACCATCAGATATGCTTTGCATGGTCGATCACGCATTATACACCATTTTTTCCCTAGTGATATGCACCTCTGCAAAAAAACACGCCCTTAGGTGTGTTATCTGACCAAGTACTTATCGGATGGGTGTGCCTCTTTGAGAACATTTCAATACCACCTAGGTTGAGGTGTACAAAAAGTGTTGTGCCCATCGGATATCCTTTGAATGGTCGATCGAGCATTAAATACTATTTTTGCTCGTGTCATGCACATCTGTAAAAAAACACGCTGCTAGGTATGTTATCCGATCAAGCACTTATGGGATGGGCATGCCACTTTGCATGTAAGTCAATTCCACCTAGTTGAAGGTGTGTGCAAAGTATTGTGCTCATCGGATATGCTTTGCATTGTCGATCAAGCATAAAACAATGTTTCTGCCTTAGTGTCATGCACAACCATGAAAAAACACGGTCCTAAGTGTGTTAATCAAACAAGTACTTATCGGATGGGCGCTCCAATTTGCACGCAAGTCCATTTCAACTAGGTTGAGATGAGTGCAAAGTATTGTCACCATCAGATATTATTTGCATGGTCGATCACGCATTATACACCGTTTTTTCCCTAGTGGTATGCACATCTGCAAAAAAACACGCCCTTAGGTGTGTTATCTGACCAAGTACCTATCGGATGGGTGTGCCTCTTTGAGAAAATTTCAATACCACCTAGGTTAAGGTGTAGGAAAAGTATTGTGCCCATCGGATATGCTTTGCATGGTCGATCGAGCATTAAATACCATTTTTGCCTTAGTGTCATGCACATCCGTAAAAAAACACGCTGCTAAGTGTGTTATTCGATCAAGTACTTATACGATGGGAATGGCACTTTGCATGTAAGTCAATTCCACCTGGTTGAAGGTGTGTGCAAATTTTTGTGCCCATCGGATATGCTTTGCATTGTTGATCAAGCATAAAACACTGTTTTTGCCTTTGTGTCATGCACAACCATATAAAAACACGGCCGTAGCTGTGTTATTCAAATAAGTACTTATCGGATGGGGGCTCCACTTTGCACGCAAGTCCGTTTCAACTACGTTGAGGTGCATGCAAAGTATTGTCACCATCGGATATGCTTTGCATGGTCAATCACGCATTATACACCATTTTTTCCCTAGTGATATGGACATTTGCAAAAAACATGCCATTAGGTGTGTTATCTGACCAAGTACTTATCGGATGAGTGTGCCTCATTGGGAACATCTCAATACCACCTAGGTTGACACATACAAAAAGTGTTGTGCCCATCAGATATCCTTTGCATGGTCGATCACGCATTATACACCGTTTTTTCCCTAGTGGTATGCACATCCGCAAAAAAACACGCCCTTAGGTATGTTATCTGACCAAGTGCTTATCGTATGGGTGTGCCTCTTTGTGAACATTTCAATACCACCTAGGTTGAGGTGTACGAAAAGTATTGTGCCCATCGGACATGCGTTGCATGGTCGATCGAGCATTAAATACTATTTTTGCTCTAGTGTCATGCACATCCGTAAAAAAACATGCTGCTACGTGTGTTATCTGATCAAGCACTTATGCGATGGGCATGCCACTTTGCATGTAAGTCAATTCCACATAGTTGAAGGTGTGTGAAAAGTATTGTGCCCATCGGATATGCTTTGCATTGTTGATCAAGCATAACACACCGTTTTTGCCTTAGTGTCATGCACAACCATATAAAAACACGGCCATAGGTGTGTTATTCAAATAAGTACTTATCAGATGGGGGCTCCACTTTGCATGCAAGTCTGTTTCAACTACGTTGAGGTGCGTGCAAAGTATTTTCACCATCGGATATGATTTGCATGGTCGATCATGCATTATACACCATTTTTTCCCTAATGATATGCACATCCGGAAAAAAACACGCCATTAGGTGTGTTATCTGACCAGGTACTTATCGGATGGGTGTGCCTCATTGAGAACATTTCAATACCACCTAGGTTGAGGCATACAAAAAGTTTTGTGCCCATCGGCGGATATCCTTTGCATGGTCGATCGAGCATTAAATACCATTTTTGCCTTAGTGTCATGCACATGCATAAAAAAACACGCTGCTAGGTGTGTTATTCAATCAAGCAGTTATGCGATGGGAATGCCACTTTGCATGTAAGTTAATTCCACCTAGTTGAAGGTGTGTGCAAAGTATCGTTCCCATCGGATATGCTTTACATTGTCGATCAAGCATAAAATACCGTTTTTGCCTTAGTTACATGCACAACCATGAAAAAACACGGTCCTAAGAGTTTTAATTAAACAAGTACTTATCGGATGGGGGCTCCACTTTGCACAGAAGTCCATTTCAACTAGGTTTAGGTGTGCGCAAAGTATTGTCACCATCGGATATGCTTTGCATGGTTGATCACGCATTGTACACCATTTTTTCCCTAGTGATATGGACATCCGCAAAAAAACACGCCCTTAGGTGTGTTATCTGACCAAGTACTTATCGGATGGGTGTGCCTCTTTGAGAACATTTCAATACCACCTAGGTTGAGGCGTACGCAAAGTTTTGTGCCCATCGGATATCCTTTGCATGGTCGATCGAGCATTAAATACTATTTTTGCTCTAGTGTCATGCACATTCGTAAAAAAACATGCTACTAGGTATGTTATCCAATCAAGCACTTATGGGATGGGCGTTCCACCTTGAGAACATTTCAATACCACCTAGGTTGAGGCGTACAAAAAGTTTTGTGCCCATCGGATATCCTTTGCATGGTCGATCGAGCATTAAATACTATTTTTTCTCTAGTGTCATGCACATCCGTAAAAAAACACGCTGCTAGGTATGTTATCCGATCAAGCACTTATGGGATGGGCGTGCCACTTTGCATGTAAGTCAATTTCACCTAGTTGAAGGTGTGTGCAAAGTATTGTGCCCATCGGATATGCTTTGCATTGTCGATCAAGCATAAACCCCCGTTTTTGCCTTAGTGTCATGCACAACCATGAAAAAACACGGTCCTAGGTGTGTTATTCAAACTAGTACTTATCGGATGGGGGCTCCAATTTGCACGCTAGTCCATTTCAACTAGGTTGAGGTGTGTGCAAAGTATTGTCACCATCGGATATGATTTGCATGGTCGATCACACATTATACACCGTTTTTCCCCTAGTGGTATCCCGGGGGATTCACTCTTTATGAAAGAGGGACGTCGCCTGCGTGCATGAACTTCAAGAAAACCCCCTATTTAAGATCCATGTAGGATGATAAAACACCCCTATTTAAGCTTATAAGATACCACCAAAATTCAATTATGTCCCCCCTTTCCTTAAATCTACGTTCTTTCTCAAGCATTTAGATCACACAATAAGCAAATTTAGATTACTTTCCTTATGACTATTAAAACCATACACAAAACCAAACTTGTTTGGACTAGTTACCCAAGGTAGCCTATACTATGTCCCCCCCTCTTAAATATGGCGTGGCCCCCCTAACTTAAATTCAATATTGGGAAAAAATAAAAGGCCCCCCACCCCTAATGTATAAGCTTATGCCTCATTTAAAAAAAACCCCCTATTGTACACTCACGTGATATCATAAGTTTCCTCTTGTGAATCCCCTGGGAGTGGTATGCACATCCGCAAAAAACACGCCCTTAGGTGTGTTATCTGACCAAGTACTTATCGGACGGGTGTACCTCTTTGAGAAAATTTCAATACCACCTAGGTTGAGGTGTACAAAAAGTTTTGTGCCCATCGGATATCCTTTGCATGGTTGATCGAGCATTAAATACTATTTTTGCTCTAGTGTCATGCACATCCGTAAAAAAACACGCTACTAGGTATATTATCCGATCAAGCACTTATGGGATGGGTGTGCCACTTTGCATGTAAGTTGATTCCACCTAATTGAAGGTGTGTGCAAAGTATTGTGCCCATCGGATATGCTTTGCATTGTCGATCAAGCATAAAACACTGTTTTTGCCTTAGTGTCATGCACAACCATGAAAAAACACGGTCCTGGGTGTGTTATTCAAACAAGTACTTATCGGATGGGGGCTCCAGTTTGCACGCAAGTCTGTTTCAACTAGGTTAAGATGCGTGAAAAGTATTGTCACCATCAGATATGATTTGCATGGTCGATCACGCATTATACACCATTTTTTCCCTAATGATATGCACATCTGCAAAAAAACACACCATTAGGTGTGTTATCTGACCAAGTACTTATCGGATGGGTGTGCCTCATTGAGAACATTTCAATACCACCTAGGTTGAGGTGTACAAAAAGTTTTGTGCCCATCGTATATCCTTTGAATGGTCGATCGAGCATTAAATACTATTTTTGCTCTAGTGTCATGCACATCCGTAAAAAACACGCTGCTAGGTATATTATCCGATCAAGCACTTATGGGATGGGCGTGCCACTTTGCATGTAAGTCAATTCCACCTAGTTGAAGGTGTGTGCAAAGTATTGTGCCCATCGGATATGCTTTGCATTGTCGATCAAGCCTAAAACACCGTTTTTGCCTTAGTGTCATGCACAACCATGAAAAAACACGGTCCTAAGTATGTTATTCAAACAAGTACTTATCGGATGGGGGCTCCACTTTGCACGCAAGTTTGTTTCAACTATGTTGAGGTGTGTGCAAAGTATTGTCACCATCGGATATGATTTACATGGTCGATCACGCATTATACACCATTTTTGGCCTTGGTGTCATGTACAATTATCAAAAAACACGGCCGTCGGTGTGTTATTCAAATAAGTACTTATCGGATGGGGACTCTAGTTTGCACGCAAGTCCGTTTCAACTACGTTGAGGTGCGTGCAAAGTATTGCCACCATCAGATATGCTTTGCATGGTCGATCACGCATTATAAAGCATTTTTCCCTAGTGATATGGACATCCACAAAAAAACACGCCATTAGGTGTGTTATCTGACCAAGTACTTATTGGATGGGTGTGCGTCTTTTAGAACATTTCAATACCACCTAGGTTGAGGTGTACGAAAAGTGTTGTGCCCACCGAATATCCTTTGCATGGTCGATCGAGCATTTAATACTATTTTTGCTCTAGTGTCATGCACATCCGTAAAAAAACACGCTGCTAGGTATGTTATCCGATCAAGCACTTATGGGATGGGCGTGCCACTTTGCATTCAGTCGATTCCACCTAGTTGAAGGTGTGTGCAAAGTATTGTGCCCATCGGATATGCTTTTCATTGTCGAACAAGCATTAACCACCGTTTTGGCCTTAGTGTCATGCACAATCGTCAAAAAACGCAGTCCTAGATGTGTTATTCGACTAAGTACTTATGGGATGGGCACGCCACTTTGCATGTAAGTCAATAATACCTAGGTTGAGATGTGTGCAAAGTAGTGTGATGATCGCATATGCGTTGCATTGTCGATTAAGCATAAATCATCGTTTTTGCCTTAGTGTCATGGACAACAACCAATAAAAAACATGGTCCTAGGTGTGATATTCTAAAAAGTACTTATTGAATGGGCGTTCCACTTTGCATGGAATACTACACCATCGCTTTTGAGGCACGTGAAAAGTATTGTGCCCATCGGATATGCTTTACATGGTAGATTGAGTATTAAATACCGTTTTTGGCCTTGGTGTCATGTACAACGGTCAAAAAACACAGTCGTAGGTGTATTTTTCAAACAAGTACTTATCGGATGGGGATGCCACTTTGCACACAACTCAATACTGCCTAGGTTGAGGAACGTGTAAAGTCTTGTGTCCATTGGATATGCTTTGCATAGTCGATCTCACATGATACACCATTTTGTTCCTAGTGTTATGCACAATCGTCATAAAATACGTTTGGAGGTGTGTTATCCGACAAGTACTTATGAGATGGGTGCACTACTTTGTATGCAAGTCAATAAGACCTAGGTTGAGGCGTGTACAAAGTTTTGTGCCCATCGGAGAAATGTAGATGCGATAATATTAGAAAATTCTCGGTATGTGTATATGTGTGTGTGTGTGGCAAACAATTTTGATACAAAGTAAACACCTAGTGCACAAATTATGCACTTCATACCTTGAGTAAATAAGCTTGTTGATGAGGATAAATATGCCCTTGAATAAAAGCACAGTTGTTGTATGACCACAATAGGATCACTTTGACACCTGTGATTTTGCCCACATGTAAGTTTGCAAATAGTATAAAAAATCATATAATAATATATTAATAGTTTGCAAATGTGTATAGCAAGTGAGTAATGGGAAGTGGAAGTGGGAGTGAGGAGGGAGGAGTGGAATGGGAGAGGGAAGTAATAAGGGTGTATGATAATAAGTATAAAAAATAGTATAATAATATATTAATAGTTTTCAAATGGCAAGTGAGTAATGGGAAGTGGAAGTGAGAGTGGGGAGGGAAGAATGGAATGGGAGAGGGGAAGGTAATAGGGGAGTAGGATAATAAGGGAGTGAAATGAGTGAGGGAGTTAATAGGGGATGAAAAAGAGGAGGGTGAGATGGGGAAATATGGGATTTTGGGAAATGGGAGGAGTATGGGACGTGGTGGAAATGTGGGATGGGAGTGGTGGCAATGGGGAGGAAGAAGAAATGGATGGATGGGGGGAGGGCTAACGGAAGATTGGGATGAGGGATGGGGGTCCAATGGGAGAGGGGGAGTAATGGGAGCCAATGGGAGAGGGGATAAATGAAAAGCCTATAGGAGAGAGGGGAGGAATGGAAAGCCAATAGGAGAGGAGGAGGAAAACCTAATTTTTCTTATATATGGTCTTCCTTCTTCATTCATTCTCCCCTCATTTCATTCATTGAAGCAAGAAAGCAAGGACGATCAAGAGAGCAAGGAAGGAAGAGCAAGAAAGCAAGAAAGAGCAAACTTACAAACTTTTTCCAGGTACTTGCAAATTTTTTTGATTAATTTTTTTTCTAGATTTTTTTTTAAAATTTGAAGAGAGAGGAACTAGAGAGAGAAAGGTTCAGGGGAGGAGAAGAAGAGGATGGAGGGGCTGGAGGGAAGGGAGGAGGAAGGGAGGGAGAGGGTGGGGCTGAGTAGAGGGAGGAAAGGATTAGGGAGGGGGGGGGAAGGGGGGGACTGGGTTTCCCATGGAGGGGGCAAGGGGGGAGGGGAGGGGGGGCTGGCGGCGGGGAGGGGGGGAAGGGGAGGGAGAGGGAAGGGGGTGGGAGGGGTTGGCGGCG